>NW_020262542.1:0-2907 GCF_003255815.1 Theropithecus gelada | reverse complement strand
ACTCACACTCACACACTCAATACCACTCACACCCACACTCTCACTCATTCACACTTTTACTCACACTCTCTCTCACACACTCTTACTCACATGCACACTCACACTGGCACACTCACTCACAGACACATGCACAGTCACTCACATTTACTCACACTCACACTCACGCTCACACTAACTCAAACTCACACTCACTCACAGTTTTCTTTTTCTCCAACAAGTGCCTCATCATTCTCCCTCAAACCTTATGTTCCAATCATTGGCCTTCTCTGTGATTTGTGGTACCCTACCTGGCCTGAGACACACCCTGTGTTTGAACCAGGGATGCCCAGATCTCCAGGTACCACCGTAGGGGCTCAGGGAAGGCACCTTTTTCTGTGGTGACCTAGGAACACTTCTTCGGGGCACGTTTTATTTTTTCTGCCACATATGTCCCATCTGCCCTCACTCCAACCTTACTAACCCCTTAGGATCCTCCAGCCCTCTTTGTGGTACCCCTAACGTGCCCGATAGGCACACTGGGTTTGAACCAGGAAACCCAGGGTGCCAACAGAAAAGTGCTGTGGCTGATGGGAAGGCACCTTCGTCCCTGGGGAGCCCAGAAACGTTCCTTGATGGCATCCATTTTTTTCTTTCTCTGCCACAGGAGCCCCATATGCCCGCCTTCTAACCTCACCTTCCCCTCAGGTTATTTCTGTCCATTTTGAAGTTCCCCTGAAGGGCCCAAGATGCACCCTGATTTCAGATCATGGATGCCATGGTTCCCAGGGGCCAGTGCAGGGTCTGATATGAAGGCACTGTTGTCCGTGGGGGACCCAGGAATGCTTCTAAGTCATGCGATTTTCTATTTTTTATACCACAAGTGCACCAGCTCCCTTTCCTCAAAGCTTAACTTACCCTCTGGTACCTTCTTCCTTCTTTGGGGCACCCATAGGGTTACCGAGACACCCTGGTTTTGATCTGGCTAGGACACCGTGTAACATTTGCTGTAATACCAGAGGTAACCCAGCTCACAAACACACACTTAACCACTCACACTCACACAATCACTCTCACTCACAGTAACTCACACTCACACTCACCTATTCGTACTCACACACTCAAATACAAGCACCTTCACACTCACACACACTCACACTCACACACACTCACTCTCACTCACATTCACTCACACTCTCACATTCACACTCACTCTCACTCACTCTCACACTCACAAACACACTCACACTCACTTTCACTCACACACACTCACACTCCCCTCATGCACACTTACATGCACAAACACAATCACATTCACACACACACTCACACTCACATATGCACACTCTCACACACAGTCACTCACATTCTCACTCACAAACTCTCACACACACACACTCAATCCCACTCACACCCACACTCTGACTCACTCACACTCATTCATGTGCACACTCACATTCACACACTCACTCCCACTGTCACACTCACAGACACTAACATTCAAGGTCACTCACACTCACTCACACTATCACTCACTTTCACAAGCACACAGACTCCAACTCACTCATTTTCACGTACACACACTTACACCCTCCCTCACACACACTCACACTCACACACACATGCACACTCACACACCCACACTCACTCACATTCTCACAAACTCACAGTCACACTCACTCACATACTCAATCCCACTGACACACTATCACTCACACTGACCCTTACACACTCACACTCACTGACACACTCACACTCACAGACTCACTAACTCACATTGTCACATTCACTCATAGACACTAACACGGTCACTAACACTCTCTCATGCTCATTCTCACTTGTACACACACACACAGACACAATTACTCTCACAAACTCACACACACTGAAATACTCACCCTCACACTCACTCAAACTCACACTCACACACAGTTTTTTTCTCTCCAAGAGGTGCCTCACCATCCACCCCTCAAACCTTATGTGCCATTTAGGGATGTCTCTGTGATTTGTGGTACCCCACCTGGCCCGAGACACACCCTGGGTTCAAAGCAATGATGCCAGGATCTCCACCTACCAGTGCAGGGGCTCATGGGAAGGCACTCTCATCTACGGAGACCCAGGAACACTTGTTTGGCCTCAGGTTTTATTTTTTCTGCCACATATGCCCCACTTCCCCTCATTCCAACCTTACCATCCCCTCAGGAGCTTCCGGTCCTCTTTGTGGTACCCCAACGGGCCTGATAGGCACACTGGTTTCGATTCAGGGTACCCAGGGTGCCCAGAGAACAATGCTGTATCTGATGGGAAGGCACTTTCGTCCCTGGGGAGCCTAATAACACTCCTCCCTGGCATCAATTTTCTCCTTTTTCTGGCACAGGATCCCCATAGGCCCTCCTTCTAACCTCGCCTTCCCCTTAGGGTCTTTCTGTCCGTTTTAGAGTACGCCTGCAGGGCTTGAGATGCACCCTGATATCGAAGCATGGGTGCCACAGTCTCCAGGGGCCAGTGCAGAGTCTGATATGAAGGCACTGTTGTCCATGCGGGACCCAGGAACGCTTCTAAGCGGTGCGATTTTCTTTCATTTTTTTCTGCCACAAGTGCACCAGCTCCCCTTCCTCAAAGCTTAACTTCCCCTCTGGGGCCTTCTTGCTTCTTTGGGACACCCATAGTGTTGCCAAGACGCACCCTGGTTTCGAGCCGGTTAGGCCTCGGTCCCCGGGGCACAGTGCAGGGTCTGTCAGGGAGGCCCTTTGTTCTGAGGGGTCATGGAATGCTCTTCAACAGCCCATTTTTATTTTTTGTTTTTATACCACAGGTAAGCCAGCACACACTAACTCACTCACTCACATACAATCACACAGTCACACTCACACTCACAGATTCATACTCACACACTCAGCACACAAGCACCCTCACACTCAGACTCACACT
>NW_020262541.1:0-8916 GCF_003255815.1 Theropithecus gelada | reverse complement strand
TACAGGCTTGAGCCACCGTGCCCGGCCTTTTTTTTTTTTTTTGAGACAGAGTCTTGCTCTGTCACCCAGGCTGGAGCGTACAGTGGTGTGACCTCAGCTCACTGCAACCCCCACCTCCTGGGTTCAAGCAATCCTCCCACTTCAGCCTTCCGAGTACCTAGGATTATAGGTGTGCACCACCACGCCCAGCTAATTTTTTGTATTTTTTAATATAGATGGAGTTTCACCATGTTGGCCAGGCTGGTCTCGAAATCCTGACCTCAAGTGATCTGCCTGCCTCAGCCTCCCAAAGTGCTAGGATTACAGGTGTGAGCCACTGCACTGGCCTTAAAAGTATATATATATACACAAACATATATGTGTAGACATATACAACTACACATGTATTATTAAAACTAATTTTATCTTGTTTTTGCTTTTTTAAATGCAGCTGCTAGAAAATTTAATATACATTTGGGGCTTAGATTATATTTCTGTTAAACTGTACTGCTCTATGGCACTTCTTTTGTTCATTCCACAAATATATTTTGCACATGTTCCTTATTCTTTGTACTATTTAATGGGTTGGACGTATATCCGTGATCTGAACGATAAAACATAACAACACAAGAGATTATACAGAATGTTTGTGGTACAGAAAAAGGTATATGTACACATGATAGGAGCTAAAAAGAATAGGGCTGGTTAAGAGAATGTGGTGTGCGGGGAGTGCAGGTGCAGGGAGCTGCAGTGACTGGGATTACAGGTGTGCATCACCATGCCTGGCTAATTTTTGTATTTTTGTAGAGACAGGGTTTCAACATGTTGGCCAGGCTGGTCTCGAACTCCTGGACTCACGTGATCTGCCTGCCTCGGCCTCCCAAAGTGCTGTAATTACAGCTGTGAGCGACCACGCCTGGCCAACATTTATCATTTTATTTTATTTTATTTTATTTATTTTTTTTTTTTTTGAGATGGAGTCTCGCGCTGTCGCCCAGGCTGGAGTGCAGTGGCCAGATCTCAGCTCACTGCAAGCTCCGCCTCCCGGGTTCACGCCATTCTCCGGCCTCAGCCTCCCGAGTAGCTGGGACTACAGGCGCTGCCACCTCGCCCGGCTATTTTTTGTATTTCTTAGTAGAGACGGGGTTTCACCGTGTTAGCCAGGATGGTCTCGATCTCCTGACCTCGTGATCCGCCCATCTCGGCCTCCCAAAGTGCTGGGATTACAGGCTTGAGCCACCGCGCCCGGCCTCATTTATCATTTTAAATACTCATCTGCACAAATATTTCCAGCTGGGGCCACTTCCCCACCCCTCACATGACAATGGCAATGATATATCATATTCATGGTTATTAAAAAGAATCTGGAGCAACAATATGAATGTCAGACAAATTAGGCTTCAAGAGCATTTCCCTCCATCTTACAGGAAGTAAAACCAAAGAAGAAGTTATATTAAGATTCCAATAAAAGAATGCAAGATGACCATCTGTGTAAAAATGTAATCAATGGGGAGCAGGTGCACCTCCAATAACGTTAGACAAAATACATTTTACCTAAACAGCATTACTAAATATAAAGTAGATCACTTCAATAAGAAGAACAATTTTAATTTTGTGTATACATATTAACACTTTCAATATGTGTATAGTATACATGGGTAGAATGATAAACAGATATAGAATAATCCTCCCCTCTTGTGGGAAATCTGATCAATAGTCTTTTAGCAATTAACAGAACAACAGAATATCAGTAGAGATATAAAAAATTGACCAACTCATATTCTTAAGTGCCCTAGAATAACAACTCACACAGCCATTGAAGAATCCCCATCATCCTATCTCAAGCATAGAGGAAACACATAGCATCCGTAGCCACACAGCAAACACAGAAATGACTGCCAACAAAGTGGAGAGTTTAGCTCACAGATTAAGTTATCTGAATATATGTATAATGAGTTATAAATAATAAATAATTGAGCCAGGTGATGTAGTACATGCCTGTAATCCCACCTACTTGGGAGGCTGAGGCAGGAGTTTGAGCCCAGGAGTTTGAGTCCAGTCGGGGCAGCATTGCAAGATCCCATCCCCCAAATAATAAACAAACTAACTAAGTAATCAATAATTGAATGAGAAAAGTTAGCTCATATTTCAATATGTTCCATCTTAGTATATATACTTCTAGGCAACCACGTAGTGACAAAAATTCTGTGGAAATCCATCACTAAAGTTCATTATGTAAATAAATGTGAAGACTAGATAAGAACCACAGAACACAATGACACTGGAAAAAATGCCACAGTAATTCTTTGAAAAAAATGCTGGCCAGGTACGGTGGCTCATGCCTGTAATCCCAGCATTTTGGGAGGCCAAGGTGGGCAGATCACAAGTCAGGGGTTCGAGACCAGCCTGGCCAACATAGTGAAACCCCGTCTCTACTAAAAATACAAAAACAATTAGCTGGGTGTGGTGGTGAGCACCTGTAGTCCCAGCTACTCGGGAGGCTGAGGCAGAAGAACGCTTTCAGAGAAACTTCTTGATCACAAGGGGAAATCTGAAAGTTGTCAGAACAAAATGGAGTCACTTATGTTAAGGTAACCCTGAACAAATAGAGCCAGGAAAGCCATGAAGAGAGGACTGTTATCCTTGTACGCCTGAAAATGAAAAAGACTCCACAAAAGCCACAACCTTGCATAAAGGTCTTCACAACCTTAAAAAATATTTCTGCTGGTCCAACCTCGGACTAATGTCACCCTTGTTACTGATCTTTGTAGCCAAGGAAAATTCTGTCAAAACAACATGCAATCCTCCCCATTTCTGTCTTCCTTTATCTCCCTGAATATACACATAGTTTAATATGGCATATCTATTCCCAATGGCAATGCTCTATTCCCGAATAAACATTGTTTCCGGCGGGGCGCAGGGGCTCCCGCCTGTAATCCCAGCACTTTGGGAGGCCGAGGCGGGCGGATCACAAGGTCAGGAGATCGGGACCATCCTGGCTAACAAGGTGAAACCCTGTCTCTACTAAAAACATAAAAATTAGCTGGGCGTGGTGGTGGACGCCTGTAATCCTAGCTACTCAGGAGGCTGAGGCAGGAGAATGGCGTAAACCCGGCAGGTGGAGCTTGCAGTGAGCTGAGACTCTGCCACTGCACTCCAACCTGGGCGACAGAGTGAGACTCTGTCTCAAAAAAATAAATAAATAAAATAAATAAAAATAAATAAAAAATAAAAAAATTAGCTGGGCGTTGTGGTGCACGCCTGTAGTCCCAGCTACTCGGGAGGCTGAGGCACAAGAATTGCTTGAACCTGGGAGGCAGAGGTTGCTGTGAGCCGAGATCATGCCACTGCACTCCAGCCTAGCGAGAGAGCGAGCCTCAGTCTCAAAAAAAAAAGAAAAAAAAATTGTTTCCCTTAGGAAGCTTTCGTATGTTTGTTAGTTGGGTTAAAACGTCTAATAATTAAAGTTACACAGTTACAGTGTAAAATTATTAGTATTAGCAACATAAACATTGGTGTAAAAACTATTATTACAGAAATTAAAACAAACTAAGTATGAGAGACATTAAAGACTGCCCAAGCCAAGTCATTGAAGTCATAAATTGAAGCTATGACTAACAGGATGCCGAGCTTCTAGAGGGATTTGTTTTTAGCAAGGGGAGGGCCCTGTTTCCCCTTCTGACACGCGCTTGGTCGTACTCCCTCCTTGCTAACCAAGAGGAGCAGAACACAGAGCAGCCTGGTGGTGTCGCAGCAACAAGCCTCCGTTTCTCCTTCCTGTACCCTGGGGCTCCTGAAACTCACCTGGTAAGCGCTCCAGAAAAGCAGCAGGTGGTGACTTCAGGGGAGGACGGGCCAAATGGGAGAATCCCCTTAGGTCGGTTGCTCTCGTTCTCAACTTCTTTTGAAAACATGCTCGCAGAGAAGGAGGGCTTTCTGAGAACTGAGGGAAGTAAGCTCTTAGGACTTCCGGTCGCCATGATGGCTGTGGGCGGTCAACAGGGTCAGGGCGAGCATCTGGGCCATCTTTAATGTGGGCAGGAAAAAACAGGATTACACTTACTTCTGCAGAGTTTATAATATCCTTGCCCATTATTTAAAATAAAATATGTAAGACATAGGTAATAATATATTTTAAATAAAATTGAAGCAATATATGACATTTCTCTGGAATTCATCCAGCCATTCTCAGCTGTTACCACTATCTAGAAACGTGTTAATCCCCCTGCATGATTTATATGTTTGGTTTGTATTTTAAATATTATTGTCTGTATATTTAAAAGTTGTATTTGCTTGGTATCCTGCTATGCATTCTCATGCAATTTGATGTTTAATCAATATTACTTTTTTTTTTTTTTTTTTTTGAGATTGAGTCTCCCTCTTTCACCCAGGCTGGAGTGTAATGGCACAATCTCGGCTCACTGCAACCTCTGCCTCCCGGGTTCAAGCGATTCTCTTGCCTCAGCCTCCCGAGTAGCTGGGATTACAAGCGCATGCCATCACGCTCAGTTAATTTTTTGTATTTTTAGTAGAAACGGGGTTTCACCGTGTTGGCCAGGATGGTCTCCGTCTCTTGACCTCGAGATCAGTCCACCTCGGCCTCCCAAAGTGCTGGGATTACAGGCGTGAGCCACCGTGCCCCGCCTTGGTTTCTAAATACTATTTTGAATACAAGGGAGCCAAGGATCTGTGGAGAAGTGGTTACTTCCAGGGCTGGGGCAGGGAATATACAAGATAACATTGGAATGAATTGTGACGCCAGAACATGAAGAAATATTCCAAAAAGGCTGGGGCATGCTGACTGAACACAGAAGACAAACATGCATGACCTCAACCTAATCATGAGAAAACATCAAAGAAATCCAAATTGATAAACATTCTGTAAAAGAATTGACCATGCTAGCGAAAGTGTCACAATCACAAAAGACAAGGAAAAAATAAGAAATTGTCTCAGACTGGAGGAATCTAAGGACAGATAACAACTAAGTGCAATGTGAGATCCTCGATTAGATCTTGGAGAAGAAAGCGGACATTCAGACAAATGTAGACAAAATTCAAATAAGGTCTGCACATTAGGTAATGGTACAATATGCTAACATCCATTTCCTGGTTAGATAATTGTACTACATATAGTATTATGTGTATAATTATTATATTACAATTACATATACAGCTGTATATTATGTATAATACAATAAATGTATATGTATGATTATATATAATATGATAAATGTACATATACAATTATTTTATATATAACAACTATTATATATAAATACAATTATATAAAGCTAACATTAGGACAAGGTGGTTGAGGATTTATATGAATCTTTGCTATTTTTTCACGTTTAAAATTATTTCAACATAAAAAAATTATATGGGTCATGTAGTTTTTTTGTACAGTTTAATTCTAGGCACCATAGTTTCTATTTTAATGGGTGTATTTTCTTCTTTCATGGAATTGGGATAGTCTGTTATATTAAAAAGCTATTCATTTTTGTATATTAAGATTCTTCTGGCCGGGCACGGTGACTCATGCCTGTAATCCCAGCACTTGGGAACCTGAAGCAGGCAAATCACCTGAGGTCAGGAGTTCGAGACCAGCATGTCCAACATGGTGAAACCCCATCTCTACTAAAAAATACAAGAAAAATCAGCCAGACATGGTGGCGCATATTTGCAATCCCAGCTACTTGGGAGGCTGAGGAGGAGAATCGCTAGAACCCAGGAAGCAGAGGTTGCAGTGAGCCAAGATTGCACCACTGCACTCTGGCCTGAGCAACAGAAGGAAACTCCGTCTCAAAAGAAAAAAAAAAGATTCTTTCTCTAACTTACTGGTTTATCTTACTTTTGTAGCTTATTTCAGGTGATTTCTTGTGTTTGTCTATAGAGTAAAATAACGTGTCTAGTGAGTTATAGTTTAATGTCCTTCCATTCAATCACCGTATTTCAAGTTTATTCCAATATTTTGGAATAAGCTTCCAATATTTTAACTTAAATAGGGAAAGTCATACTTGGTATTTTCCTGACCTCAGCTGGAATGATTTCATAGCATCCACATGAAGCACAAGGATAGCCTTTGGCCTGAGAGAGACGTATTATGCCGAGAATGTGTGTAATCCTTTTTACTGAGGAATTGTGGGTGGAGTTTTTTTTCCCCCCAAGAATGATTGTTAATTTTGGTCCATCATTTTCCTTTGATTGTTCTTTATTTCAAACAAACAAACCAACAAACAAAACAAAACGTCCTGGTCTTCTCACCTATTTTCTTGTAGTACCTTTAAGCGATGCTCTGCTAGTATCTTTTTCTTAATTATTATGGAATGCATGGGACAATTCCATGTCTGATTGTATGCAGAACGTGCTTTCTACAAGTGAGTTTTTGTAGTATTTCTGTACTCTGTCACACGAGGCCATTTCTCTATCTTCAAGGATCTCCCATCCACCCCTGCCTCTACCACATCTATCTCCTGCTCAGCCTCCATTCCAACTGCCCAGACCTCACAGCTCTTGTATTCAGACTCTACAGATAAATCACCGAGTATGGGGCTTTACTCACAGGAAGTTCCTCTTCTGGCCCTTCCTGACTTCTTTATGTTTTCTCACTCTCCACTTCCTCCCTGTTCCTCCACCGTGCTCGACCCTGACTTCACCCAGTTTTGTCAGCCAGTGAGAAATGTTTGGATCTGTGAGTTATATCTGTCTCCTCATTATTCTGAAAATGGAGTTTGCATGGACTTTTCCATTCACCTTATTGCTTTCATTGATACTCAGTAATAGACGAGATAAACTTTTACTTCCCATTGCCTTGTTCGTTTCAGAAGTACCAGGTAGAATTTTACCAATAAGACTTCATACATATTCCCAGTAATTGTTGAGTGATTTAATTGTATATTGTCTTGCTATTACTTTGATCATGTATTACATTATTTCTCATTTTTGAATACCTGGACTTACATAAATTTTATGTAATTCATGTTTGTATTTATCCAAGTTCTCAGAAACTACAACTGCTGAAATTGATCATAACTCTCCTAATACAGGTGTAATTAAAGTGAGAGATGCTTTTTGGCTCGTGAAAAAAAAGGCTGTAGATCAAGTCTCAGTAACTTCTAGTTAATCCTAGAGAAAGTTAGCTAAAATAATGTATAGCTTCTTTAAATTCTTATAAGGAAAAAACTCCATTTTGTTTCTTGAAATGAGGTATTGCTTTGTCACCCAAACTGGAATACAGTGACACTTTCACAGCTCACTGTGACCTTAAACTCCTGGGCTCAAGGGATCCTCTCACTTCAGCCTCCAGAGTGGCTGGGACTACAGGCGCAAACCACTGTGCCTGGCTTCATGAGAAAAAAATTAAATATATAATGGTACTAGGTAAAATAATACTAAATAAGAAATCATTTGAATGCGTACTATATTAACTCTGGAATAACAATACTTAAATAAAAGAAAAGTGTTTGTTATAACGAAGGGAAGCTTGTAGTTCAGAGGATAGCTAAATTAAATTTGTTGCAGGCTGTGAGAAACATAACAATTAAACATAAATACATGAAATATGTAGATTTTTATATTTTTATTGAAAATTGCATAGAAATATTTGGTTTGTCTAGTTGGAACGTGTGAGTGATTATTATGCGTATGAATAAATATTCAGTTATTGCTGATAAAGTCATTGGTGGTAAAATAAAACATTTGTATAGGGTTTTGGAAGTCAAATCTTTAAAATCACTTCCCTGAATTCCCATTAGATGATTATTGCTATCAACAAATTCTAGTAGGTAAACACAACCACCTTCTAAGAACTTAGAACTCTCAGGCTGGGCACGATGGCTCATGTCTGTAATCCCGGGACTTTGGGAGGCCGAGGCAGGCAGATCACCTGAGGTCGGGAGTTCAAAACCAGCCTGAGCAACATGGAGAAACCCTGTCTCAACTAAAAATACAAAATTAGCAGGGTGTGGTGGCACATGCCTGTAATCCCAGCTACTCGGAAGGCTGAGACAGGAGAATTGCTTGAACCTGAGATCGTGCCATTGCACTCCAGCCAAGCAACAAGAGAAAAACTCCGTCCAAAAAAAAAAAAAAAAGAACTTAGAACTCTCCAATATTAAATGGCCAGTTGCCTCAGAATAAAAACAAACCAAACTATTTCAACCAAGGTGAACTCTGAATAATTAATTCAATTGTTTCACTTTCTTCTTAAAGAAGTTGTGAAGAACTTTAAAATGACATGACTGTAGAACAATAGTGAGATGCAAAGAACAAAAACCACCACATAAGAAATTGTGAATTTCATTGAGCAGCTTTACTGTTCATCTTAATATGGTGCTAATTGGAGTTGGTTTTGCATTGCTCAGGAGCAGAGATAGAATTATGGTTTGTTATATGTGGTGGTATAATATACAAATATACCCTCTCTAGCTTTGTCTACTGATATAATTAGGTGCATTGTGACTCCAGCAGCAACCACCTGATGTATCTGCCTAGAATTCATGTTTTGATCTGTAAATCTCTAATAGTAATTGTGAAGAGCTCAACTCAGTATGGAAACTGATCCGGTCACATATTTTTCTTCAGCCTCTTAAATAAACTGCACAGAGTCTGAGGTCGCACTCTGCTGGACACACTGTAATTGCACAAACACAATTGTAGGGCTTTGTTCCAAGATGGTATTAAGACTTGATCTATGGATAAGATCAACTTGTGGGTGATTCAGAGGTGCACCCACTAGTTTCCTGCAACCAGAAATTGTAAACCTACTTGTGTGTTTAAAGATGCTTGAAACAATATTGCAGAGAGAGGATGATGAGACAGTGGAGTGCTGTATGATCCTGAGTGTTAAACACAATTTGATTTATTAAAATTAAGTTGCATTCCTTGGATACAAATAGTTTGTTTTAAAAAGTAGGCATAGTATTACCCTATTTTTTTTTT
>NW_020262540.1:0-17706 GCF_003255815.1 Theropithecus gelada | reverse complement strand
TACCAGATGTTTATGGAAAGTCCTAACATGAAACAAAGAGACCAAAAGAGAGGAAACAACAGAACAAATCTTTAAAAGTGGCATAGTTACTATCTATAGAGAAATAAGAAAAGACATTTTATCCATGAGACATTTTATCCATGAGAGGATGTATTTTAGACTGTTTGGGATGCTATAACAAAATACGATACACTGGGTGGTTTATAAACAACAGAAATTTATTTCTAACGGTTCTAGGGACTGGAATCAAAGATCAAGGCACTGATTTGGTGTCTGGAGAGGGCCTGCTTTCTGGTTCAGAGATAGTGTCTTCTTGCAGTGGCCTCACGTGGCAGAAGGGGTGAACTGGCTCCCTAGGGTCTCTCCCTAGGGTCTCCCTCTCTCTTTTTTTTTTTTTTTTTTTTTGAGACAGAGTCTCGCTCTGTCGCCCAGGCTGGAGTGCAGTGGTGCAATCTCGGCTCACTGCAAGCTCCGCCTCCCGGGTTCATGCCATTCTCCTGCCTCAGCCTCCCGAGTAGCTGGGACTACAGGCGCCCGCCACCTCGCCCGGCTAGTTTTTTGTATTTTTTAGTAGAGACAGAGTTTCACCGTGTTAGCCAGGATGATCTCGATCTCCTGACCTCGTGATCCGCCCGTCTCGGCCTCCC
The DNA here is from genome assembly GCF_003255815.1 of Theropithecus gelada. Taxonomy (NCBI): domain Eukaryota; kingdom Metazoa; phylum Chordata; class Mammalia; order Primates; family Cercopithecidae; genus Theropithecus; species Theropithecus gelada. Next base: position 17,059 of record NW_020262540.1, on the reverse strand, counting down.
AAAGTGCTAGGATTACAGGCTTGAGCCACTGCGCCTGGCCCAGGTCTCTTTTATAAAGGCACTAATACTATTCATAAGGGTTCCATTCTCATGACCTGATCACCTCCCAAAGGTTCCCATCTACAAATACTATCACTTTGGGGGTTAGGTCTCAATATATAAATTTTGGGGAGACACAGACTTTCAAACCATAGCAGGGTGCAAAATAAAATAATCATAATAAGAAAGGGATTTTGGCTATGAAAAAGCAGAATAGTTTAAAGTAAGTATTCAAAAGAAAAGATAGAAAATAATTGATAAAGTCTGGGTGCCATGGCTCACACCTGTAATCCCAGCACTTTGGGAGGCCGAGACGGGTGGATCACGAGGTCAGGAGTTCAAGATCAGCCTGGCCAAGATGGTGAAACCCCGTCTCAAATTAGCCAGGCGTGGTGGTGGAGGTCTGTAATCCCAGCTACTAGGGAGGCTGAGGCAGAGAATTGGTTGAACCCAGGAGGTGGAGGTTGCAGTGAGCTGATATCACATCACTGCACTCCAGTCTGGGCGACAGAGCAAAACTCTGTCTCAAAAAAAAAAAAAAAAAGAAAAAAGAAAAAGAAAAAGAAAATACTTGATAATAACTTCAGAACATAGTACAAAAAGATGGAAAAATGTGAGAGATAAGAACATTTGAGGATCTATTCTGAAAGTCCAACATCCAGCAAGAATGGAGGGTAGGAAATTATTTTTAAAATACCAGGAAATTTCTCAGAATGAAAGCATAAGAGTCTCAGTATCGAAGGGCCTGCTAAGTGAGCCACAAAATGAATGGGAAAAAAAGACTCAGGCTAAGGCACATCTTTATAACCCTTCAGAACTCTAAGGATAAAAAAGAGATCCTAAAATCTTCCTAAAAATAACAGATAACATACAAAGGACTAGGAATCAAAATGGCATTGAACATCTCAGTAGCAACACTGGAAGTCAGAAGAAACTGGAGCAAACTATTTGTAATTCTGAGGGGAAATGATTTGCAGTCTAGAATTCCACACCAACTCAATAAATTCTCAGTCAAGTATGAGGGCAGAATAAAAACATTTTCAGATGTCAAAGATCTAAAAGTATTTATGTACCTTTATTCCAGAAGGTTCTGGGGATGTGCTACTGAAACCAAAGAAATAAGCCAGGAAAGAGGAAGACACAGAATTTAATAATTTAAGAAACAGGGGATCCAACAGAGCAAAGTGTAGTTGCAGCCCTAGGAACAACTATGCAGTAGGCCCATGGACGACCAGTACAGATAGGAATGGGGAGGTGAAAGTACCCAGAAAAAAAATGTAACCAGTGTGCATGGGCCATGTAGAGAAGCATTAAAAAACAAAGTAAAGAATCAGAGAACATAAAAAATGAGGCACATGCATATTATATAGTTTTTTTAAAGAAAATAAATAATAGAAATCAAGTGATGATTAACTCCAGGCAAAAATAAAGAGGTTCTACAAGAAAGAAAGCATGGTCATAGTACACTCTGTACTGCACAATGTAGTGCACAATGTTTGCATAATCATCATAATGTACACACTGACCACCAGATTCAACCAAAATGTGTGATATAATCACAAGAGGAATGAGAGGTGGAAAGTATGATGTATGAAAGTTAAGTCCTCATCTCTCATGGCAATAAATTAACAGATGCTACCTAAAATTAAAAGATCAAGAAATCTCACTATACACACATTGTTGAGAAACACTGAGATAAATACCAGAAAAAACAGCCAAGGAGTTGAGAACAGTAGCCTCTAGGAAGTTGGCCTATGGGGCAGGGACTATTACTTTTCATTACAATGCTTTTAGCACTTCTTAGCTTTTAAAAATGTGTACTTGGAATATTTTCATACATATAGTAATTTTATTATTTGTTTATTTTTTGAGACTGAGTGTTGCGCTATAATCCAGGCTTCATGAAGTGCAGTGGTGTGATCTTGGGTCACTGCAACCTCTGCCTCCCAGGTTCGAGTGATTCTCCTGCCTCAGCCTCCCAAGTGTGGGACTACAGGTGTGTGCCACCACACTTGGCACACTTGGCTAATTTTCTGGTTTTTTTGTTTGTTTCATTTTGTTTTTTTAGCAGAGACGGGGGTTCGCCACATATGCCAGGCTGGTCTCAAACTCCTGACCTAAGTGATCTCGAACGCCTGCCTTGGCTTCCCAAAGTGCTGAGATTATAGGCATGAGCCACGGCACCCGGTCCATATAGTAATTTTAAAATAAAGTCAACAAATTAGGAAGACAAAGGATGGCTTGGTTGTTAATCTAAATGAATCTCTAGTTAGTGGTGTGTTGGTGTAAGTAAAATTCAGAGACCATAGGAAAAATAGATTGAGGAGCAGTTGAAAGCCTAGGCAGAAAGACAGAGGCAGGGAACCACCTAGAAAGCATGTAGAAGCTGTTATGCCTATTTAGGAATGCCTAAATATTAATACACTACTAACTTGTTAAATTGTTTTCTGACTAAAATTAATAATACTTATTATAGAAAGTTTGGAAAAGGCAAATTAATAAGTAAAGTGGGAGAGAGAAAGAGAAATCAAAACCACCAAATATCTCATTATTCACAGATTATTACTTATCAGCACTTTTTTTTTGGACACAAAGTGAGTGCAGTGGCGCAATCTTGGCTCATTGCAACCTCCGCCTCCCAGGTTCAAGTGATTCTCATGCCTCAGCCTCCTGAGTAGCTAGGATTACAGGCATGTGCTACCATGCCCAGCTAATTTTTGTATTTTTCAGTAGAGATGGGGTTTTGCCTTGTTGGCCAGGCAGGTCTCGAACCCCTGACCTCAGATGATCTGCCCGCCTCAGCTTCCCAAAGTTCTGGGGTTACAGTCATGAGCCACCACGCCCAGCCAAGCACATCTTTTTAAAACAAAAATAAGGTTTACAATGTATAGGCCAGGCAAAGTGGCTCATGCCTGTAATTCCAGCACTTCAGAAGGTGGAGGCATGTAGAGGGCTTGAGCCCAGAAGTTCAACACCAAAACAAGCCTGGGCAACATGGTGAAACCCCCTCTCTATGAAAAATATAAAACATTAGCCAGGTGTGATGGTGCATACCTGTAATCCCAGCTACTTGGGAGGCTGAGGTGGGAGAATTAACTGATCCTGAGAGGTCCAGGCTGCAGTGAGCCGTAATCACACTACTGTACTCCAGCCTGAGTGACAGAGTGAGGTCCTGTCTCCAAAAAAAAAAATTACAACGTGTAAACATTTCTGTGTCACACTTTATTTTCCCTTAGCATTTCTCTAGGTCACTATTGTCTTTGAGAAATGATTTTTTTTTTTTTTTTGAGACAGTCTCGCTCTGTCACCCAGACTGGAGTACAGTGGTGTGACCACGGCTCACTGCAACCTCCGTCTTCTGGGTTTAAGTGATTCTCCTGCCTCAGCCTCCTGAGTAGCTGGAACTACAAGCATGCGCCACCACGCCTGGCTAATTGTTGTATTTTTAGTAGAGACTGGGTTTCGCCATGTTGGCCAGGCTGGTCTCAAACTCCTGACCTCAGGTGATCAGCTTGCCTCAGCCTCCCAAAGTGCTGGGATTACAAGCATGAGCCACTGTGCCCAGCTGAGAAATGATTTTAAATAGATGCTTAGTATTATAACATATGAATGTACATGTAATTTATGGTCTTTGATTAATAATTTGTGCTTTTCCAGTCCCCAATAGCTGGATATTTTGATTGTTTCTAATTTTTATAATTATAAATAATATTTTGGTGACTGTCCTTAACCTTAAGTCTGTGAGATCTCTTATTGGGTCAATAGGTATGAACATTTTAAAAGCTATTAATATTCCATGTCAGGTTGTTCACCAGAAAGATTCGACCTGTTTATACACAGTTCCACCAGGACAGTCTACCATCATTGAACATTATCATCAAATACAACTTTTTAGTAACCATGTTAATGTATCACACAATCAAAAAAAGATCAAAGTTGGGGGCAAATTTGTAAAATGGAATGCAAACAAAAATAAATGAACCGAACTATATTTCATGTTAATAACAATACTACACTGAAGGGCAGAATTGGGAGGGGGAAGAACTAACTCATGTAGGTAACTTGAACACAGTATTTTAATATATATCCTCTGGCTGTAAAGAACTTTAAACACATACTAATTGGTAAAATTGTTTTCCTGCAGTGCTATGGATTAGGAATTCTGAAATTATTTTTAGTACATATTCTAGTACAGAGCAAATAAATAAATAAATTGTGAATAACAGGAGCCAGGTTTCTCTCTACTGATGAAGGACATCATACATATGGAAAAATGGAAGGCTAGAATGAATGAACTCTGTGAAGTCAGGCTGGACTGGAATTGGAAATGTCAGTATGGACTCATGTTTTAGTTGTACTGTGACTACTTAAGAAAATGTGCTTGATTTTTGGGAATATACTCTGAGGTATTTAGGAGTGCAAGGCATCATGTCTGTAATTTACTTTTTTTTGGAGACACAGTCTTGCTCTGCTGCCCAGGCTGGAGTGCAGTGACATGATCTCAGCTCACTGCAATCTCCACCTCCTGGGTTCAAGCGATTCTCCTGCCTCAGCCTCCCAAGTAGCTGGGATTACAGTAGCTGGGATTACAGGCATGCAACGCCACATTCCACTAAATTTTAGTAGAGACAGGTTTCAGCATGTTGACCAGGCTGGTCTCAAACTCCTGACCTCAAGTGATCAACCCACCACAGCCTCCCAGAGTGCTGGGATTACAGGCGTGAGCCACCGGGCCTGGCCTGCAACCTACTGTCAAATAGTTCAGGGAAAGAATGTACATTTGCATATAGAGAGAGACAGAGATAAAGACACAGAAAGAATGAGAATGATAAAGAAATGAGGTAAAATGTTAAGTACTGCGGATTTTTTTTTTTTTTTTTTTTTTTTTTTGGAGATGGAGTCTCACTCTGTCGCCCAGGCGGTGGCGAGATCTCGGCTCACTGCAAGCTCCGCCTCCTGGGTTCCCGCCATTCTCCTGCCTCAGCCTCCCGAGTAGCTGGGACTACAGGCGCCCGCCACCACACCCGGCTAATTTTTTATATTTTTAGTAGAGATGGGGTTTCGCTGTGTTAGCGAAGATGGTCTGGATCTCCTGACCTCATGATCCGCCCACCTCGGCCTCCCATAGTGCTGGGATTATAGGCGTGAGCCATGAGCCACCGCGCCCGGCCCTGAAGGTAAGGATTCTTTATACTATTTTTGCCACTTTTCTGTTAGCTTGAAATTATTTCAAAATAAACAGTTTGGCCAAATTAGCAGGTAAGATAACAATTATTAGGGTGGTTTTCATTTGAGTTCATTCAACTTTACTGAACACGTGAATGTTAATGGACTATTCGGATTATATGGTTCATATTTTTTGCTCATTTTTATGTCATGGTGTTTATCTTTTCCGTGTTGATACATAAAAGTTATTTTAAAACCCTTCATCTGCCATATATGTTACATTTCTTTCCTGCTTTCTGCCACCTTCTAATGTTGTTACCAACTTTCTTTTCCAACTTTGGACCACTGGCATATTCACTCATTTCTAAATATCAGAACTTGTAGTGCTCTTCGAAATGTAGCCAGTCTATGGTGCATTCTGCAACTGCGTATTAGTTAACAGGCAAAAATATCTTAGTAAGGGAGAGTGTCTTTCTCTTCTAATGAAAAAATACACGACAAAACCTAACTCCCCCAAGCGCTAAGGTGTTTATTTGTTTATTTTTTTGAACAGGGTCTCACTCTGTTGCCCAGGCTGAAGTGCTGTGAATCACGGCTCACTGCAGCCTTGACCTCCCAGGCTCAATCCATCCTCTCACCTCAGCCTCCCAAGTAGCTGAGACTACAGGCATGTGTCACTACACCAGGTTTTTTGGGGTTTTTTTTTTTTTTAGAGATGGGGTCTCTATGTTGACCAGGCTGGTCTGGAACTCCTCGGCTCAAGTGATCCTCCTGTCTTAGCCTCCCAAAGTGCTGGGATCATAGGCATGAGCCACTATGCCTGGTCAGTATTTTAAAAAAATAAATATTAGACTATGCAGAAATATGCTATCCTAAATTTTTTGAGCAAGTACAAAGTTCATGATTCAGAAATTTAAACAGTTTAAATGCAAAATGAAGTTCTTTTTAATGAATACCAAAAAACTGTCAGGAGATCGAGATCATCCTGGCTAACATGGTGAAACCCCGCCTCTACTAAAAACACACACAAAAAATTAGCCAGGCGTTGTGGCGGATGCCTGTAGTCCCAGATACTCGGGAGGCTGAGGCAGCAAAATGGCATGAACCCAGGAGGCGGAGCTTGCAGTGAGCTGAGATACGCCACTGCTCTCCAGCCTGGGTGACAGAGTGAGACTCCATCTAAAAAAAAAAACACTGAATGAAAATCTAGTGAATACCTTTTATGCTTCAGACACCTCGTATGAGAGTCTTTACCCTCCAGCATCTCGCAGTTGAGTAAGGGTGACATGTAAGAAATAGGTTACAATCACTGTGACAAGGACGACTGCAGTATTATTATGTACACACAAGGCAATGAACAGGCAGAAGAGAAGTCTTGTCATGAGGCGGGATGAGGCTATAGAAGAGGTGACAACTAAGCTAAAGAAGCCACTCAGGATGTCAGAAGACAGCCAGCCGTTCAGTCAAAAACAGGCACAATATCCAAAGGGACTCATTTTATCCCTAAAATTCTGCTAAGATATGCTGTAGGTGGGGCACGATGGCTCACACCTGTAACCCCTGCACTTTGGGAGGCCAAGGTAGGTGGATCACCTGAGGTCAGGAGTTCAAGACCAGGCTGGCCAGCATGGTGAAACCCCATCTCCACTAAAAATACAAAAATTAGCCGGGCTTGGTGGTGCGTGCCTGTAATCCCAGCTACTCGGAAGACTGAGGCATGAGAATCGCTTGAACCCAGGAGGCAGAGGTTGTAGTGAGCCAAGATCTCGCCACTGCACTCTAGCGTGGGTGACAGAGTGAGACTTCGTGTCAATAATAATAATAATGAAAAAAGATGTGCTGTAATTGTCTCCGTTTTACAAACTAGTGAAGAGATGAAAAAGAGGTCAAGTAACTGGCACAGGTCCCACGCTAGTGAGTGAGGGTTTTAGGATTCAAGCACTACACCACCTCAGGCTGTCGGGAGATAGGCGCCCAGTCAAAAGGCACTTGGAAGAAAGCCCATGACTTCTCAAGCATTGAAGCAGGAGTGGCGCATCAGTATTCTCGGTTTCAAACTTTGAGAACAGTCATGGTGCGAATCCATTTTATTAAAGAATGGGTTCAGGTGAGGGTGGATATGGGCACTGGGTTCAAAAGACAAATTTGGAGATTTCATGATCCAGAAGGGTGAACAAATAAGGAAGGGCTGAGGAGATCCTCGAAGTTGAAAGGTTCAAACACACAGAGTTAATGTCCTCTAAGGAGAGCCAACAAGGGGTTAGAAGTGCTGAAGTCATCAAGAAAATGTGCTTGTCTTTCCCGGAGACTGGGAAGGAGAATGAGGATGAGGAAAATCCAGAAGATGGTAAAATGGCTTGACTTGAAAAGAACTGAGACCGGGCGTGGTGGCTCCCACCTACAATTCCAGCACTGTGGGAGACCGAGGCAGGTGTATCACCTGAGCTCAGGAGTCCCAGACCAGCCTGGGCAACAGGGTGAAAACCTGTCTTTATTTAAAAAAAAAAAAAAAAAAAAAGGCTGGGCACGGTGGCTCACGCCTGTAATCCCAACACTTTGGGAGGCCGAGGCAGGTGGATCACGAGGTCAGGAGATCGAGACCATCCTGGCTAACATGGTGGAACCCCGTCTCTACTAAAAATACAAAAAATTAGCCAGGCGTGGTGGTGGGCGCCTGTAGTCCCTGCTACTAGGGAGGCTGAGGCAGGAGAATCGCTTAAACCCAGGGGGCAGAGGTTGCGGCCAGCCGAGATTGCGATCGGGCCATTGCACTCCAGCATGGGCAACAAGAGTGAAACTCCGTCTCTAAGTAAATAAGAGGTTACTTTTGTAGCGATAGGACAATAGCTGGAAAATAAAAACAAGGGCTTAGTATTTTTGAGGGAAGTGTGGGAGGGAAGTAAGTGTCCAGGGAAGGAAGCTGGGTGTCCCTTAAGGTGAGGTCTTGGAAGTGAACCAGTGGGAGGTTTGGGGAAACAGGTTTGTAATGGAATTGGGCTTCCCCAGGGCTGCTTTTAGGAAGCTGCTAGGACCAACGGATCATGGCATAAACTGGTAAAGAAGGAACTGAGTCGGATAGGAAGGCGGGTGTGGGAGTAGAGGCCTGTTTAAAGGCCAACTTCAAAGGGAGAGGGGACGCTGGTGAGGTGGCGATTTGTAACTGGGATCACTCAGTGGCATTACCAAGTCTGGCAATCCGCCGTGTCCTAAGGCCTGATGGGCGCTGGGATGCATCAGGGGCTGTATAGGGGAGTGTCCTGGGACCACGTGCTTTGAGCTCCCACATTCCCAAGACCGAAGGGGGTCCTCTCATCTTACAGATGACAATGGCGAGGCCCTAGGCTGGGCGTGGTGGCCCACGCCTGTAATCCCAGCACTTTGGGAGGGCAAGGCTGGCGGATCACCTGAGGTCAGGAGTTCGAGACCAGCCTGGCCAACATGGTGAAACCCCATCTCTACTAAAAATACAAAAATTAGCCGGAGGTGATAGTGGGCACCTCTAGTCCCACCTACTGGAGAGGCTGAGGCAGGAGAATCGCTTGAACCCAGGAGGCAAAGGTTGCAGTGAGCTGAGATCGCACCACTGCACTCCAGCCTGGGCAACAGAGAGAGCCTCCGTCTCAAAAACAAAACAAAAAAGAAAAAAAAAGAAAAAGAGAATGGCGAGGCCCAGAGAGACTGAACGTCTCACCCGATGCCACAGAGCTAGCACAGCCCTAATGCAGGCCCCGCGGTGCCTTTCCGACCTCACTGTCCCTCCTGGCATCCGGGTTTTCGCCAGGGACGCCACGAGGGGACGCCACGAGGACGCGCCCCACACTTGAGCGTCTGGGTTCCAGCCTCCACCGCCCCCAACAAATAAAGAAGGGAAAGTCCTGCGGGTGACGGTCCCGGGGAGCGCCGCGGCTCTACATCAACCTGTGGCGGCCGCCGACTCATTTGGGGCCACGCTGGTTGCATTCGTCACGCCTGGACGCCTCTCAAACCCGCGGCCTGCCAAGCAGTCCCACACGGGCAACCCCGAAGACGCGAGCGCGTCTGTGGCTCTCGAAAACCAGGCCCGGAGCCCCCACGAGGGCAGGCAGGGAACTGGCGACTGACGGGGCGGACGGCTGGGGGTTATAGCCCCCTTGCGACTCTGGAAGAGGCCGGCCGCAGCCGCCGAACTCCAGCTCTGCGCCTGCCCAGGCGGCCTCGCGCTCAGGGGCGTGGCGCGAGCGGGTCGCGAGTGGGGCGGGGCTCACAGGGCTGGAGCGACGGAGCGGAGCGGCGGGTGGCGCGAAGGGGCGTGGCGCCAGTGGGCGTGGCGCGGCGTAGTGCGAAGAGACGTGGTGCGCACGCGCGTGAGAGCAGTCGCGGGTGGGTGGTGTCGAGGACTGTTGAGTCAGGGCGGTTCGCGGGTGCTGTCAGAGCTGGGCGGGGAACCCTAGGCGGGGCAGCCGGGTCGTAGAGGCGGGGGCCAGTCGCGGTCGGTGGAGAGGGATGAGGATGTAGGAGGGGCGGACGTGGCGGAAGCCGCGGGGACTGCGGGGGCGGAGTGCCTCTGGGGAGCCAGGGAGGCCTTTCCAGAGGCTCCTGGGGGAAGAAGAGGCGAAGCGAGAGTACCCGGGGAACCCCCACTCCACCCCCAGCCGGAGACTGGGTTGTGCCTGCACAGACCAGAGCCCACAGTGCGAGTTGCTATAGGCCACCAGCCAGGGTGGCCAACTCCTCCCGGTTTGCCCGGGATGTTCTGGTTTTGGGACCAAAGCATCCCAGGCCTCCAGCCCACTGCAGTGACCGAATTCTCCGCCCCCTGCCTGTCTTCTCCCGCAGCTTCCCTAGATTAGGCTTGGGAGGCAAGAGGAGGCCTCCTGACCTTTCACACTGCCTTTTTAATATTAAGATGAAGGCACACTCCACAACTTACTTCCGGCCAGGCCCAGACATGTCCGTCCTTGTAAGATAAAAGCTTCCGTGGGAGCCTTCCTTCCTAATCAAGGTAGGTAGACTACAGGAAGGTACATCTTGTTTTATATTTTGTCCTGTAGAAGTCAGATTTCAGCCCAGTTGTGTGGGAGTGAGGATGAGCCTATGCTCATATCAGAGCTTTGAGTACAGAGACATTTGATCTGGAATTTCAACCAGCCTCTTCAACCCCAGAATTCAGAGGTTCAATCAGAACAGACATTAGCTTAAGTTTTCCCATCAGCTGTCTATCATTAAACTGGCAAAATCTAGATAATTAGGAAATATGACAGAGATGATCCAGACAGAGATGTTCAATTTTTTCCTTGTCTAATTCAAAAAGCCTCGTGGCGGAACATCTGACCCATTCAAGAGGAAGGATGAAAGCTCTACATAGGAACACGATGTGAATGGAAGAAACCTGTCATTGTGAGTCTGGCTTTTGATTAGTCATCTGATGTCTTCCCTAATGTGACATGACTTTGAGGCCGTAAACTTCAGTGGCTAAGCTGTAGCTTCTCAGCCTGCAGTTAAATTGCAGAAATGATAGGGCTTACATTAGTTTTGTTTTTATTTGATGTTGAAGATCTTTGAGTCACATTAGAAACGATGAGTATTTTTCATGTGGCACTAATGAGTCAATTCATAATATTATTTTTTGAGACAAAGTCTCTGTTGCCCAGGCTGGAGTGCAGTGGCACGATCACGGCCCACTGCAGCCTCGACCTCCTGGGCGCAGATGATCCTCCAACCTTAGCCTTCCAAGTAGTTGGGACTACAAGTGCACACCACCATGCCCGGCTAATTTTTTTGTAGATATGGGATTTTGCCATGATGCCCAGGCTGATCTCAAACTCCTAGGCTCAAGTAATCCTTCTGCGTTGGCCTCCCAAAGTGCTGGGATTATAAGCATGAGCCACCGTGCCAGGCTAATACTATTATTCCCTGAACGAAGGAAATTGGGTGTGAGGTCCTGCTCCTATGGTCACCATGAGGTTTTTTTTGTTTGTTTTGGACTCTTGCCCAGGCTGGAGTGCAGTGGCACGATCATGGCTCACTGCAACCTCAGCCTCCCTGGTAGCTAGGACCACAGGTGTGCACCACTATGCCCAGGGAATTTTTAAATTTTTTGTAGAGACAGGGTCTCACCATGTTGCCCAAGCTGTTCTCAAACTGTTGGCCTCAAGCAGTCCTTCTATCCCAAAGTGCTGAAATTACAGGCATGAGCCACCACGCCTGGCCACCACTCGTTTTTGTAATGGGAGCGGGTTCCATATGAGATGGAGGAATGGATGTCCTGATTTTCTTTTTAATTTCTTAGATCCCCAAGAAATTGATTGGACGTGAGGAAACCACTCTAAGTGTGACCACTCTAAAGCATTAGCAATCAGTCATTTCATTCTAGGGATAAATCAGAGCTGTATATGGAGGATAGGTAAAGTGCCCAATATGGATGTGTATTTTTATATTTGACTACTTATGTTTTTTTGTTAGATGCAAATAGTACGGCACTCCGAACAGACACTAAAAACAGCTCTCATCTCAAAGAACCCAGTGCTGGTGTCACAGTATGAGAAATTAGATGCTGGGGAACAGCGTTTAATGAATGAAGCCTTCCAGCCAGCCAGTGATCTCTTTGGGCCGATTACCTTGCATTCTCCAGATTGGATCACCTCCCACCCTGAGGCCCCCCAAGACTTTGAACAGTTCTTCAGTGATCCTTAGAGAAAGACACCCTCTCCAGACAAACGCAGCATTTATATACAGTCCATTGGTAAATACTGGTTGGTTCGGTTTTGCAATGGCGCTGTTGTCAGGAATAGTCCAGGCTATTGGTCTGATTCAGATGGGCTGTTTTGGGATCATTTTTGATATTCATTGCAACGGTACAAGTTTTGTAGCCAAACTGACCTAGAACATTTTGTTTCTTTTTAATTCATAGCAACACCAATGAATGATAAAGGTGTATTGAAAATTTAGAGTTGGTTTTGTTTCTAATTTGAATCCTCTTACTCATAGACTGGGTAAACACTGAATAATCATCTTAAAGTCTGTTTTTAAATGTTCTTCCATATTATAGGCTCTCTAGGAAACACCAGACTTATCAGTGAAGAATATATTAAATGGCTTACGGGCTACTGTAAAGCATATTCCTATGGCTTGAGAGTAAAACTCCTAGAACCAGTTCCTGTTTCTGCAACAAGGTGTTCCTTTAGAGTCAAGGAGAACACACAAAACCTACAAATTCATGTGGGTGAATTACACAACTTTGCACTTTAAACCGAGTAAAGGAAGCATATGTATATAATATACACTCATACATTTATGTATTTTTAAATAGGGGACATCCTGAAGTTCTTGAAAAAGAAGAAACCTGAAAATGCCTTCTGTATTGTGGAAATAACAATGATTGATCTTTACCCAAGAGACTCGTGGAATTTTGTCTCTGGACAGGCCTCTGACAGATGGTATTCCTTTTTTTTGGCATTGTTAGAAGCTTCTTCAACTTGAGAATATTTGAAGATGTTAAAAGAAGGGAAAAAATTCCAACCAAGAACCGTATTGATATTTAAAACTGTATAGTATTTTCAGTTGAGACATTATGCCATAATGGGAAGCGTGCTGTTGGTAGATTCTGATAATCTAGGTTCGGGTTGGCCACTCACTACATACATGACCTTAAAGGTAACAATACTCACATCATGGAGTGATTTGGAGATAATTTACATAAAAGTGCCTATACATAAAAAGTGTGTATAAACCTGGACAACATAGACCACATGTCTACAAAAAAATTAAATTAGCTGGGCATGGTGGCACATACCTGTAGTCCTAGCTACTCAGGAGGCTGAGGTGAGAGGATTACTTGAGCCCAGGAGGTTGAAACTGCAGTGAGCTGTGATCACCCCACTGTATTCCAGCCTGGGCAATAAAGTGAGACCCTGTCTCAAAAAAAAATGCATATATAGGCCTGGCACATATATAGGCATTCGGCATAACAGCTAGAAAATGTCAGTAATTTAGTAGCAAGGTGAATTAAAGCAATTACAGTTTGAACTCTCATTAATGGATGTGAAAATCTTGCTAATTGTTTTTCAATTCTTTTCATAGTCATCTTGCACAGATAGAATAGCCATAGACTAAGTGTATGCTTCTTTCTCATCCTATGACATTGTTTTTTGTTTTTTAATTTAAAAAGTCAAAACTTCCATCTTTGATTTGAGATACATAATAAACCTTGACTCATTAGGAACTCTGCATGGTAATATTGGGGATGGGAAAGGTTCTGGAAACAGGTCTTTTTTTTTTTTTTTTTTTTTGTCATCTCTCTACTTCTCTCCTCCCCTTCATTTTTGCTCTTACCTCTCTAACTTCATCCCCAAGAATCCAAGACAGACTTGAAAGGGAAAAGGCCCCCCAAGGGGAGTGGTTCATTAGTGTTCTGGGGATGGGGAGTAAGTACAGGGACTGTCCTGAGAGTTTATGGTCGGTCTGGATGTTACATGAGCCTTAGGATTTGTATGGGGTCGTAAGCTTTTTGGGACAAATGTTTCTACTAGAGGTGGGGGCTGTAGGGTTATAGAGCCTCTTCCCACCTATTTCTTTATTCTTTATTCTCCATTTATGTGAGATTCTTGTAGCCTGCCATGACCCTACCAACATGCACTCTTGGAGACGTGGGTCACTACTCTGTTACTGACTTTGGTGGTGTGAGGTAGCTTTTTATCATAAGTTTTCTCTTTTATTACTAACCTGATAGAGATGGAAATATTGAAAAATAATTTCATCTACCTTTTATTTTTCTTTTGAGACAGGGGCTCCCTCTGTCACCGAGGCTGGAGTGCAGTGGTGTGATCATGGCTCACTGCAACCTCAACCTCCTGGGCTGAAGGGATCCTCCTGTCTCAGACTCCCGAGTAGCTGGGACCACAGGACCACCACACCCAGCTATTGTATTTTATTTTTTTTGTCAAGGTAGGTTCTCCCTGTGTTGCCCAAGCTCATCTCAAACTCCTGGGCTCAAGCAGTCCTCCTGCCTCAGCCTCCCAAAGTGCTTTGATTAAAGGTATGAGTCACCACACCCAGCTAAAAAAATAATTTTAAAACCATATCTTCATTTATCTAGATATTGCTAGCTAATTTATCTTACATATTTGAGGAGGTCAGGAAACATTTCTCCAAACTGTTTTAATTCTTTTTTTGTAAGTTTCTTAAATATTACATGACATGAAAGATTGACATAGGAAAGTAGCAGGATTAGACAGTGACAATATCTTAACACAGTGGTCTTGTTTTCTCCAAGTTTACAAAGTTTCATATTTTTAAATTGAGAAGCACTGACTATGAAAGAAAATAATCTTCTGTTTGTAGGATTATTGGAAGAAAGAAGTGTCCTTGCTGAAAGTATTACTGTAGTGAAATATGCTCACACTTGATTGGCCAGAGGGGGTTACTTGTGATACATGAATAGATTTAGTGTTTTCTTAACTTCCAGAATGCTGTTTACCCTAATTTTCGAATATCAGTCCACATTTTCTGGGTAAAGGGAGGTGAGGAAGTTGTTTTTGAATCAAATTAGATTGAACAAACCCACTATGGGTTTATTTTCTTTCAAAATTTATTACTTTAAAATAAAAACTGAACAAGAGACATAAATAAAAGTGATCATGTAAACAAGTCGAATTATGAAGCAGTACCCTGTAGAGTGAGTTATGTAGCAAACCGTGTTCTCTGTGCTTGCAGAGATGGTTGATATAACTCTAAATGTAACACAGGAAGTCAGTTACAAGGGTATTTATTCTGGTCACCAGACACTAGAGACATAATAGAATTGGGCTGTTCTTTAAAAAGGAGGTGGGGGTGGGGCAGGGGAAGGGGTTATTCTGTCTAAAGCCGTGGTTTAAAGCATGGTCTTGAAGACATCAGGGCAGTTGTCTTCAGTCAGTGCTGCGTGAGGGAAGGCCAGCAACCCCTCCAGACACACGTGTAACAGATCTGTTTAGTGTGTCCTTAAAGAGTGAAATGACTGCCTATTGTTCATGTGATTTTCTTTTTTCTTTTCTTTTTTTTTTTTGAGACAGAGTCTTGCTGTGTTGCCAGGCTAGAGTGCAATGGTGCGATCTCAGCTCACTGCAACTCCGCCTCCTGGGTTCAAGCCATTTTCCCGCCTCAGCCTCCTGAGTAGCTGGGATTATAGGCACCTACCATCATGCCCGGCTAATTTTTGTATTTTTGTAGAGACAGGGTTTCACCACCATGTTAGGCTGGTCTTGAACTCCTGACCTGAGGTGATCCACCTGCCTCAGCCTCCCGAAGTCCTGGGATTACAAGCGTCAGCCACCAAGCCTGACCCATGTGATTATTTTTTATGATTCCTTTTTGAGTACTTGATTTGGAGTACTTACTACTTTCAGAAAAAGACTTCTTTTGTGGGAAAAGACTCTCTGAAACTTCACTTTCTCAAGTATTTGACCTCAAGTCCATTAAGTTTTACAGGACAAGGCAAAGTGGATAGCCGCAAAAGATTTTGATAGGGAAATCTGGGACCAAAATCTTCCTTTTTGGTGGCAAACCATAAGTGTATCAGATGATGGGGACACAGTGACACAGAGGTGTACTCACTGGCCAGATGGGCCAGCAGGCTCTTCTTTCTTTGATCTTTTCTTTGGTCTTTCCTCAGGGACCTTACTCTCATTCTGTTGCTGCTTGTCCTCTTTTTGTAGGTGTGGGGATGTTCAGCTTTGCCAGGTATGGCAGTGATTTTTATAGCATGCGCCATGAAGGCAAAGTGAAGAAGCTCAAGAAAACATCTTCAAGTGACTATTCAATTTTCGACAACTGTTATATTCCAGAAATAACTAGTGTTTTACTACTTCGATCCTGTAAGGTAAGTTACTAAAAAAATCCGACAGGATGGTTTTTTAAAAGAGAATCTTAGTTGCATAAATTGTATATTGTCAGTCTTTAAGGTAATATTATAAATGACTTTGTATCGTTTGTATAATTTTGGTGCATAGTGCTTGACTGAAATGATCAATAAAACAAGGTAAATGGATACCTTCATATTGAAATTTACGGTATCAGTGCCAGTTTTTTGTACTAGTTACACGCAGCCTTGGCTGTACCCATGTGTTCTCTATTAGTGTAATTCCTGAATTCTGGTGTGAATGGGTAACCTACTTGTTCAAGCTACTGTGGTCATTGGGCAAAGCTGCCTTCCCCAGGCCTTTGGAGGACCTCTGCTCTGGCTTCTCTGGGAGCATGGGCCTTCCTGCCCTGGGCTCCAGGCTATCCTCGACTATAGTTATCCTGGCAGTTCCTAATCTCCCCAACTATTTGTTGGAGTTTGAGAGCTACGCCTCTTAGAACTACATTCTCTAAGTGTGTTCCATGGGTCCCCTGTGTCATTGCCACCTGATGTTCTCATTAGCATGCACATCAAGCCCCCTTTCTCCCAGACCTACTGAAATCAGCATCTCTGGGGGAAGGGCCCCAGAATCTGAATTACAACGAGTACCCTAGTCTAGATTAAGGGTTCTCAACCAGGGGTGATTTTGCCATCCAGGGAATATTAGCAATGTCTGGAGACATTTTTGATTTTCACGATCAGGGAGGGAGTTCTGTTGGCATCTAGTGGGTAGAGCCAGGGATGCTGCAAAGTATCGTGCAGGGCACAGGACAGCCTCCCACAACCTGGTATTGTCAGTCCAACATGTCAGCGGTGTTGAGGTTGAGGAAGTCTATAGCAGAAAGGCAGTAAGACATTTGGGGAGATGAGGGATTATTAAGTCTTTGAAGGTCTGGACGGGGTGAAGTTTTGGTGATAATACTAAGGGAGTTGATTCCTATGTTTCTTGGAGAAGCAAGAAAAAGAAGAGACGTGTAGCTTAATGTGATGGTGGTCTTA
>NW_020262539.1:0-2909 GCF_003255815.1 Theropithecus gelada | reverse complement strand
TGTCACTGGTATGACCCGTCACTGGTTGGGAACAGCCCATGGGAAGCAGAGCCTCAGCACCAATGCTACTGAGGGTGTCAGAGCACAGGAGCAGGGCCTTGGGAGATTACCCAGGAGTGTGACTCAAGCCTTCTGCCCTGACCGGTCTGGGCCCTTTGAAATCAAGTCATCTTGGGCTGAATTGCTGGATGATTCTGCTCACACTTAAAATGAGGCAAGGGGAACCAGAAGGCCCCAGGTGGATGTCTGGTTTCCACATACACTTCTGCCCTCATTGTGTGAAAGTAGCCATGCCTCCTCCTGGGAATGAGGGTCTATTACCTGGGCCTGGAGAGGAGCAGAATCCTCTTCTTACCAGGTGGTCTCTGGGCACACACTGTCCAAACTTCTCTGGTGACAACTGTCATGTGTAGTTCAGTGGGCTGTCTTTTGTCTTCTTTTAAGGATACCCTCTAAGGTTGGCTCTTAACAAGGAAGTGGAAACCTCTGTTCTATCTGCAAGGAAGTGAATTCAGACAAGAACCTGAATGAGCTTGGAAGTGGATTCTTCCCCAGAGTCTCAAAGAAAGAACGCAGACCTGCCCATACGTTGATATTAGCCCTGTGAGACTGTGTGGACTTGCAACCGACACGACTGTGACATGATAATTAGGTGCTGTTTAAAGCCACTTGGTTTGTGGTAATTTTATGGCAGCAATAGACACCCATACAGCAGAGAAGATGCCCTCTCTCCCTGGCCTCTCAGATCCTGGAACTCCTCTCTTCCCTGACGTTCTCCTCTCTCTGCCTGAATCTCGTGCCCTTGTCATCCCCTAGGCCTCATCAGGCCCAAGAACCCCAACCCTTCCATGCTCTCAATCTCGCACTTCCCCCCNATCCATATACACTGGAAAAAAAGATGCCCAACTCTCAACAAGGTAGACATGTCTTAGTTGCTTTGGAACATGTAGGTGATGGAATAACGAGGCTGAGGAAAGTGGGCATGGGGAAGGCCCACCAGGACTATGCTCTACAAGAGGGCCCAGAGGACACACTTTCCACCAGAGCCTCAGGAACGTGATGGTGAGAGGGACCTGCATCATTAAGAAGTGTCGGGGTGTTGTCATCTGCAGGCTGGGGATATGGTAGTAAAGATGGTCTCAGAGTTGCATTTATTAATATCCTTGGGAAGAGTGTGGCCCTGAAGAGACAGAGACCAAGTGGTGACAGTGACCTGCAGAAGCCAGAGGGCACGGTTACTATGGCAACTTCAGAGGAGCAGCCAAGAGGACTCGAGCTGCAGGTAGTGTGGGGAAGGTTAATAGAGGGTGATGTCCCAAGGTTAGGACAGGTAGCCAACAAGGGCGCTGCTTGATGTCTATGATAAGAAAGAAAGAACTGAGGAGCAGGAGGGTGAAAGTGTTTGACCCAATACAAAGTCACGATCCCATCCTCAGTGCCTAGATCTCAACCAAGATTCAGACTCAGATCTCAGTGACAGAGGAGGAGTCCATATCCCTAGGAGAAAGACCCTGCAACCCCACGGAAGTATATGCTGGGACAATTCCCTCAGTCATTCGGCAGAGGAACCTATAGTAATTTACACAGGAGACTGTACACTGGGGAAAGGAAACAGGCAGAACTGGGGGGATTATTAGCACTAGGTGTGAGCTACATTGATGCCCAGATGCCCACAGCACCATCATGTCTCTCATTACAGCTTACGGAGGCCAGGGAGTAAACCTGGACACATTATGGCCTACAATGGGACCACTGGATCCATAGACTCAGCCCTCGTTATCTTCCAATTCCCTGAGTGCATAATTGACACTGATGCACTGTTAGGTGGAGTCACCCCCACACTGGGTCCCTAGTCTATAGAGTAAGGGCTGTCATTGTGCTGAAAGCCCAAGGGAAACCTCCGACACTGCCCCCATCTGGCCAAATCAAAAATCATAGCGTGACCCAGGTGGGTCTTGTGGAAGACACTGCAAGTATTTTGGGGGTTGTACCACCAATAGAGAGCTGAAGGATGAGGGGTGGTGTTGAGGCTGTCTATTGTGTCTATGTAATTCAGCAACCTGTCCCCGAGGAAGCCTGATGAGGTCTAAAGAATGAATGAAATTACTCCAGGTATGGCCAAGTAGGAGTTATAATTGCAAGTTTTATGTTGTCTGAATATCACTGATAGAGCAGATTAATAAAGCCTCGGGCACACAGCATGTAGCTGTGGATCTGGTGAGTGTGTTCCTTTCCACTTCAATTAGAAAGTGGATATGGAGTGATTCACATTCATGTGGGATCCACAAAACATCTATTTATAGTTTGTCTCAGGGCTATTGTAACTCCCCTGCCCTCTATAGCATAGTCTTAAGACTGTACTAGCCACACTGGATATAGGATATTAAATCAGCTGGTTTTATTGACAACTTCCTGTTGACTGGGGTGGATGAGCAGCAGGTAAGAGGTGCACTGTAGTCCTTGGCAAAACACACGCAATCCAGAATGTGAAGACAAACTTTACAGAGCTTCAAGAGTGTCCACTCGGCCGAGAGCAGTGGCTCATGCCTGTAATCCCAGCACTTTGGGTGGCCAAGGTGGGTGGATCACCTGAAGTCAGGAGTTGGAGACCTGCCTGACCAACATGGAGAAACCCTGTTTCTGCTAAAAATACAAAATAATCCGGGTGTGGTGGCACATGCCTATAATCCCAGCTACTTGGGAGGCTGAGGCAGGAGAACCACTTGAACCCGAGAGGCAGAGGTTGCAGTGAGCCAAGGTGGCGGTAATGCAGTCCAGAGTGTGCAACAAGAGTGAAATTACATCTCAAAAAAAAAAAAAAAAAAAAAAGTGGCCACTGAAGTGATGTTTTATGGGTGAACAAGTGCCAAGTGTTTACCAGCTTACAGATGTGTCCCCTCCAAGGTAAA
>NW_020262538.1:2633-2908 GCF_003255815.1 Theropithecus gelada | reverse complement strand
CCCAGTAATGGGATGGCTGGGTCATATGGTACATCTAGTTCTAGATCCTTGAGGAATCGCCATACTGTTTTCCATAATGGTTGAACTAGTTTACAATCCCACCAACAGTGTAAAAGCGTTCCTAATTCTCCACATCCTCTCCAGCACCTGTTGTTTCCTGACTTTTTAATGATCGCCATTCTAACTGGTGTGAGATGGTATCTCATTGTGGTTTTGATTTGCATTTCTCTGATGGCCAGTGGTGATGAGCATTTTTTCATGTGTCTGTTGGCTGT
>NW_020262538.1:0-2539 GCF_003255815.1 Theropithecus gelada | reverse complement strand
CCCACTTTTTGATGGGGTTGTTTGTTTTTTTCTTGTAAATTTGTTTGAGATTTTTGTAGGTTCTGGATATTAGCCCTTTGTCAGATGAGTAGATTGCAAAAATTTTCTCCCATTCTGTAAGTTGCCTGTTCACTCTGATGGTAGTTTCTTTTGCTGTGCAGAAGCTCTTTAGTTTAATGAGATCCCATTTGTCAATTTTGGCTTTTGCTGCCGTTGCTTTTGGTGTTTTAGACATGAAGTCTTTGCCCATGCCTATGTCCTGAATGGTACTACCTAGGTTTTCCTCTAGGATTTTTATGCTATTAGGTCTAACATTTAAGTCTCTAATCCATCTTGAATTAATTTTCGTATAAGGAGTAAGGAAAGGATCTAGTTTCAGCTTTCTACTTATGGTTAGCCAATTTTCCCAGCACCATTTATTAAATAGGGAATCCTTTCCCCATTTCTTGTTTTCTCTCAGGTTTGTCAAAGATCAGAAGGCTGTAGATGTGTGGTATTATTTCTGAGGACTCTGTTCTGTTCCATTGGTCTATATCTCTGTTTTGGTACCAGTACCATGCTGTTTTGGTTACTGTAGCCTTGTAGTATACTTTGAAGTCAGGTAGCGTGATGCCTCCAGCTTTGTTCTTTTGACTTAGGATTGTCTTGGAGATGTGGGCTCTTTTTTGCTTCCATGTGAACTTTAAAGCAGGTTTTTCCAATTCTGTGAAGAAACTCATTGGTTGCTTGATGGGGATGGCATTGAATCTATAAATAACCTTGGGCAGTATGGCCATTTTCATGATATTGATTCTTCCTATCCATGAGCATGGTATGTTCTTCCATTTGTTTGTGTCCTCTTTTATTTCACTGAGCAGTGGTTTGTAGTTCTCCTTGAAGAGGTCCTTTACATCCCTTGTAAGTTGGATTCCTAGGTATTTTATTCTCTTTGAAGCAATTGTGAATGGAAGTTCATTCCTGATTTGGCTGTCTGTTTGTCTGTTACTGGTGTATAAGAATGCTTGTGGGCCGGGCGCGGTGGCTCAAGCCTGTAATCCCAGCACTTTGGGAGGCCGAGACGGGCGGATCACGAGGTCAGGAGATCGAGACCATCCTGGCTAACACAGTGAAACCCCGTCTCTACTAAAAAGTACAAAAAACTAGCCGGGCGAGGTGGCAGGCGCCGAGTAGTCCCAGCTACTCGGGAGGCTGAGGCAGGAGAATGGCATGAACCCGGGAGGCGGAGCTTGTAGTGAGCTGAGATCTGGCCACTGCACTCCAGCCTGGGCAACAGAGCGAAACTCCGTCTCAAAAAAAAAAAAAAAAAAAGAAAGAACGCTTGTGATTTTCGCACATTAATTTTGTATCCTGAGACTTTGCTGAAGTTGGTTATCAGCTTAAGGAGATTTTGGGCTGAGACAACGGGGTTTTCTAAATATACAATCATGTCATCTGCAAACAGGGACATTTTGACTTCTTCTTTTCCTAACTGAATACCCTTGAATTCTTTCCCTTGCCTAATTGCCCTAGCCAGAACTTCCAACACTATGTTGAATAGGAGTGGTGAGAGAGGGCATCCCTGTCTTGTGCCAGTTTTCAAAGGGAATTTTTCCAGTTTTTGCTCATTCAGTATGATATTGGCTGTGGGTTTGTCATAAATAGCTCTTATTATTTTGAGGTACGTACCATCAATACCGAATTTATTGAGCGTTTTCAGCATGAAGGGCTGTTGAATTTTGTCAAAAGCCTTTTCTGCATCTATTGAGATAATCATGTGGTTCCTGTCTTTGGTTCTGTTTATATGCTGGATTATGTTTATTGATTTGCGAATGTTGAACCAGCCTTGCATCCCAGGGATGAAGCCCACTTGATCCTGGTGGATAAACTTTTTGATGTGTTGCTGAATCCGGTTTCCAGTGTTTTATTGAGGATTTTTGCATCGATGTTCATCAGGGATATTGGTCTAAAATTCTCTTTTTTTGTTGTGTCTCTGCCAGGCTTTGGTATCACGATGATGTTGGTCTCATAAAATGAGTTAGGGAGGATTCCCTCTTTTTCTATTGATTGGAATAGTTTCAGAAGGAATGGTACCAACTCCTCCTTGTACCTCTGGTAGAATTCAGCTGTGAATCCATCTGGTCCTGGACATTTTTTGGTTGGTAGGCTATTAATTATTGCCTTAATTTCAGAGCCTGCTATTAGTCTATTCAGGGATTCAACTTCTTCCTGGTTTAGTCTTGGAAGAGTGTAAGTGTCCAGGAAATTATCCATTTCTTCTAGATTTTCCAGTTTATTTGCGTAGAGGTGTTTATAGTATTCTCTCATGGTAGTTTGTATTTCTGTGGGGTCGGTGGTGACATCCCCTTTATCATTTTTAATTGCATCGATTTGATTCTTCTCTCTTTTCTTCTTTATTAGTCTTGCTAGTGGTCTGTCAATTTTGTTGATCTTTTCAAAAAACCAACTCCTGGATTCATTGATTTTTTGGAGGGTTTTTTGTTTCTCTATCTCCTTCAGTTCTGCTCTGATCTTAGTTATTTCTTGCCTTCTGCTAGCTTTG
>NW_020262537.1:1891-2908 GCF_003255815.1 Theropithecus gelada | reverse complement strand
CAAAGAGATCCACGAAATACAGATGTAACTCTGTGAGATGAATTAAAAGAACACTAAGCAATGTCTCAGAAAGCTTCTTTCCAGATTTCATCTGAGGATATTTCCTTTTTCACCATAGCCCTCTATGGGCTTCCAAATATCACATTGCCAATTCCACAAGAACTGTCTTAGCGAAAGGCTTCTTCAGGGGAAAGCAGTAACTCTGTGAGATGATTTCACAGAACACAAAGAAGTTTCTCAGAAAGCTTAATTCTCTTTCTTATCGGAGGATACTTCCTTTGGCCCTATAGTCTTCAAAGTTATCCGAAATATCTGTTCTTAGCTCCTACAGAAATAAGGCTAGCAAAGAGATCCACGAAATACAGATGTAACTCTGTGAGTGGAAGTCACACATCATAGAGCAGTTTCTCAGAAAGCTTCTTTCCAGATTTCATCTGAGGATATTTCCTTTTTCACCATAGCCCTCTACGGGCTTCCAAATATCACTTTGACAATTCCACAGGAACTGTCTTAGCGAAAGTCTTCTTGACGGGAGAGCTGTAAATTTGTGAGATGATTTCACAGAGCACAAAGAAGTTTCTCAGAAAGCTTCTTTCTCTTTCTTATCGGAGGATATTTCCTTTGGCCCTATAGTCTTCAAAGGGATGCGAAATATCTGTTCTCAGATTCCGCAGAAATAAGGCTACCAAAGAGATCCACGAAATACAGACGGAACTCTGTGAGATGAATTAACAGAACACTAAGAAGTTTCTCAGAAAGCTTCTTTCCAGATTTAATCTGAGGATATTTCCTTATTCACCGTAGCCCTTTAAGGGCTTCCAAATATCACTTTGCCAATTCCACAAGAACTGTCTTAGCGAAAGCCTTCTTGACGGCAAAGCTGTAACTCTGTGAGATGATTTCACAGAACACAAAGAAGTTTCTCAGAAAGCTTGTTTCTCTTTGTTATCGGAGGATATTTCCTTTGGCCCTATAGTCTTCAAAGGGATCCGAAATATCTGTTCTCAGATTCCACAT
>NW_020262537.1:0-1844 GCF_003255815.1 Theropithecus gelada | reverse complement strand
GCTGTAACTCTGTGAGATGATTTCACAGAACACAAAGAAGTTTCTCAGAAAGCTTGTTTCTCTTTGTTATCGGAGGATATTTCCTTTGGCCCTATAGTCTTCAAAGGGATCCGAAATATCTGTTCTCAGATTCCACAGAAATAAGGCTAGCAAAGAGATCCACGAAATACAGATGTAACACTGTGAGATGAAGTAACAGAACACTAAGCAATGTCTCAGAAACCTTCTTTCCAGATTTCATCTGAGTATATTTCCTTTTTCACCATAGCCCTCTATGGGCTTCCAAATATCACTTTGCCAATTCCACAAGAACTGTCTTAGCGAAAGCCTTCTTCAGGGAAAAGCTGTAACTCTGTGAGATGATTTACCAGAACACAAAGAAGTTTCTCAGAAAGCTTCTTTCCCTTTGTTATCGGAGGATATTTCCGTTGGCCCTATACTCTTCAAAGTGATCCGAAATATCTGTTCTCAGATTTCACAGAAATAAGGCTAGCAATGAGATTCACGAAATAGAGATGTAACTCTGTGAGTGGAAGTCACACATCACAGAGCAGTTTCTCAGAAAGCTTCTTCCAGATTTCATCTGAGGATATTTCCTTTTACATCATAGCCCTCTATGGGCTTTCAAATATCACTTTGCCAATTCCACAAGAACTCTCTTAGCGAAAGGCTTCTTGAGGGGGAAGCTGTAACTCCGTGAAATGATTTCACACAACACAAAGAAGTTTCACAGAAAGCTTCTTTCTCTTTGTTATCGGAGGATATTTCCTTTGGCCCTATAGTCTTCAAAGGTATCCGAAATATCTGTTCTCAGATTCCACAGAAATAAGGCTAGCAAAGAGATCCAAGGAAAACAGATGTAACTCTGTGAGTGGAAGTCACACATCACAGAGCAGTTTCTCAGAAAGCTTCTTTCCAGATTTCATCTGAGGATATTTCCTTTTTCACCGTAGCCCACTATGGGCTTCCAAATATCACTTTGCCCATTCCACAAGAACTGTCTTAGCGAAAGGCTTCTTCAGGGGAAAGCTGTAAATCTGTGAAATGATTTCACAGAACACTAAGAAGTGACTGAGAAAGCTTCTTTCTCTTTGTTATCCGAGGATATTTCCTTTGGCCCTATACTCTTCAGAGGGATCCGAAATATCTGTTCTCAAATTCCACAGAAATAACACTAGCAAAGAGATCCACGAAATACAGATGTAACTCTCTGAATTGAGATCACACATCACAAAGCAGTTTCTGAGAAACCTTCTTTCCAGATTTCATCTGAGGATATTTCCTTTTTCACCATAGCCCTCTATGGGCTTCAAAATATCACCCTCCCAATTGCACAAGAACTGTCTTACCGAAAGGCTTCTTGACGGGAAAACTGTAACTCTGTTAGATGATTTCACAGAACACAAAGAAGTTTCTCAGAAAGCTTCTTTCCCTTTTTTATCGGAGGATATTTCCTTTGGCCCTATAATCTTCAAAGGGATTCGAAATATCTGTTCTCAGATTCCACAGAAATAAGACTAGCAAAGAGATCCACGAAATACAGATGTAACTCTCTGAGTTGAAGTCACATATCACACAGCAATTTCTCAGAAAGCCTCTTTCGGATTTCATCTGAGGATATTTCCTTTTTCACCATAGCCCTCTATGGGCTTCCAAATATCACTTTGCCAATTCCACGAGAACTGTGTTAGCGAAAGGCTTCTTGAGGGGAAAGCTGGAACTCTGTGAGATGATTTCACAGAACACAAAGAAGTTTCTCAGAAAGCTTCTTTCTCTTTGTTATCGGAGGATATTTCACTTGGCCCTATAGTCTTCAAAGGGATCCGAAATATCTGTTCTCAGAT
>NW_020262536.1:0-2908 GCF_003255815.1 Theropithecus gelada | reverse complement strand
CTCTTTGTCTTCCAAATATCACTTTGCCAATTCCACAGGAACCGTCTTAGCGAAAGGCTTCTTGAGGGGAAAGCTGTAACTCTGTGAGATGATTTCACAGAACACAAAGAAGTTTCTCAGAAAGCCTCTTTGTCTTTGTTATCGGAGGATATTTCCTTTGGCCCTGTAGTTTTCAAAGGAATCCGAAATATCTGTTCTCAGATTCCACAGAAATAAGGCTAGCAAAGAGATCCACGAAATACAGATGTAACTCTGTGAGTGGAAGTCACACATTACAGAGCAGTTTCTCAGAAAGCTTCTTTCCAGATTTCATCCTAGGATATTTCCTTTTTCACCATAGCCCTCTATGGGCTTCCAGATATCCCTTTGCCAATTCCACAAGAATTGTCTTAGCGAAAGGCTTCTTGAGGGGAAAGGTTTAACTCTGTGAGATGATTTCACAGAACACAAAGAAGTTTCTCAGAAAGCTTCTTCTCTTTGTTATTAGAGGATATTTGCTTTGTCCCTATAGTCTTCAAAGGGATCCGAAATATCTGTTCTCAGATTCTACAGAAATAAGGATAGCAAAGAGATCCACGAAATACAGATGTAACTCTGTGAGATGAATTAACAAACCACTAAGCAGTTTCTCATAAAGCTTCTTTCCAGATTTCATCTGAGGATATTTCCTTTTTCACCATAGCCCTCTAGGGGCTTCCAAATATCACTTTGCCAATTAAACAGGAACTGCCTTAGTGAAAGGGTTCTTGAGGGGAAAGCTGTAACTCTGTGAGATGTTTTCACAGAACACAAAGAAGTTTCTCAGAAAGCTTCTTTTTCTTTGTTATCGGAGGATATTTCCTTTGGCCCTATAGTCTTCAAAGGGATCCGAGTTATCTGCTCTCAGATTCCACAGAAAAAAGGCTACCAAAGAGATCCAAGAAATACAGATGGAACTCTGTGAGATGAATTAACAGAACACTAAGCAGTTTCTCAGAAAGCTTCTTTCCAGATTTTATCTGAGGATATTTCCTTTTTCACCGTAGCCCTCTATGGGCTTCCAAATATCCCTTTGCCAATTCCACAAGAACTGTCTTAGCGAAAGGCTTCTTGAGGGGAAAGCTGTAACTCTTTGAGATGATTTCACAGAACACAAAGAAGTTTCTCAGAAAGCTTCTTTCTCTTTGTTATCGGAGGATATTTCCTTTGGCTCTATAGTCTTCAAAGTTATCTGAAATATCTGTTCTCAGATTCCACAGAAATAAGGCTAGCAAAGAGATCCACGAAATACAGATGTAACACTGTGAGTGGAAGTCACACATCACAGAGCAGTTTCTCAGAAAGCTTCTTTCCAGATTTCATTGAGGATATTTCCTTTTTCACCACAGACCTCTACGGGCTTCCAAATATCCCTTTGCCAATTCCACCAGAACTGTCTTAGAAAAAGGCTTCTTGAGGGGAAAGCTGTAACTCTGGGAGATGATTTCACAGTACACAAAGAAGTTTCTCAGAAAGCTTCTTTCTCTTTGTTATCGGAGGATATTTCCTTTGGCCCTATAGTCTTCAAAGGGATCCCAAATATCTGTTCTCAGATTCCAGAGAAATAAGGCTAGCAAGAGATCCACGAAATACAGATGTAACCCTGTGAGATGAATTAACAGAACACTAAGCAGTTTCTCAGAAAGCTTCTTTCCAGATTTCATCTGAGGATATTTCCTTTTTCCCCGTAGACCTCTATGGGCTTCCAAATATCCCTTTGGCAATTCCACCAGAACTGTCTTTGCCAAATGCTAATTGAGGGGAAACATGTAACTCTGTGAGATGATTTCACAGAACACGAAGAAGTTTCTGAGAAAGCTTATTTCTCTTTGTAATCGGAGGATATTTCCTTTGGCCCTATAGTCTTCCAAGGGATCCGAAATATCTGCTCTCAGATTCCACAGAAATAAGGCTAGCAAGGAGTTCCACGAAATACAGATGTAACTCTGTTAGATGAATTAACAGAACACTAAGCAGTTTCTCAGAAAGCTTCTTTCCAGATTCCATCTGAGGATATTTCCTTTTTCACCCTAGCCTTCTATGGGCTTCCAAATATCACTTTGCCTATTCCACAAGAACTGCCTTAGTGAAAGGCTTCTTGAGGGGAAAGCTGTAGCTCTGTGAGATGATTTCACAGAACACAAAGAAGTTTCTCAGAAAGCTTCTTTCTCTTTGTTATCGGAGGATATTTCCTTTCCCCTATAGTCGTCAAAGGGATCCGAAATATCTCTTCTCAAATTCCACAGAAATAAGGCTAGCAAAGAGATCCCCGAAATCAGATGTAACTCTGTGAGATGAATTAACAGAACGGTAAGCAGTTTCTCAGAAAGCTTCTTTGCAGATTTCATCTGAGGATATTTCCTTTTTCACCATAGCCCTCTTTGGGCTTCCAAATATCACTTTGCCAATTCCACAAGAAGTGTCTTCGCGAAAGGCTTCTTGATGCGAAAGCTGTAAGTCTGTGAGATGATTTCACAAAACACAAAGAAGTTTCTCAGAAAGATTCTTTCTCTTTGTTATCGGAGGATATTTCCTTTGGCCCTATAGTCTTCAAAGGGATCCGAAATATCTGTTCTCAGATTCCAAAGAAATAAGTCTAGCAAAGACATGCTCGGAATACAGATGTAACTCTGTGAGATGAATTAACAGAACACTAAGCACTTTCTCTGTAAGCTTCTTTCCAGATTTCATCTGAGGATATTTCCTTTTTCATCATAGCCCTCTATCGGCTTTCAAATATCACTTTGACAATTCCACCAGAACTGTCTTAGCGAAAGGCTTCTTGAGGGGAAAGCTGTAACTCTGTGAGATGATTTCACAGAACAGAAAGTAGATTCACAGAGAGCTTCTTTCTCTTTGTTATCGGAGGATATTTCCTTTGGCCCTATAG
>NW_020262535.1:0-3280 GCF_003255815.1 Theropithecus gelada | reverse complement strand
CACCACCACACCTGGCACCTCCACAGCTGGCACCACCACACCTGGCGGATGTACCACCACACCTGACACCTCCACACCTGACACCTCCACACCTGACACCACCACACCTCGCACCTCCACACCTGACACCTCCACACCTGGCACCACCACACCTGGCACCTCCACACCTGGCACCACCACAGCTGACACCTCCACACCTGGCACCTCCACACCTGGCACCACCACACCTGGCACCTCCACACCTAGCTAATGCACCTCCACACCGGGCACCACTACACCTGACACCTCCACACCTGACACCTCCACACCTGGCACTACCTCACCTGGCACCTCCACACCTGGCTGATGCACCACCACACCTGGCACCTCCACACCTGGCACCACCACAGCTGACACCTCCACACCTGGCACCTCCACACCTGGCACCTCCACACCTGACACCTCCACACCTGACACCACCACACCTGGCAGATGCACCTCCACACCTGACACAACCACACCTGGCACCACCATACCTGGTGGATGTACCACCGCACCTGACACCACCACACCTGGCACCACCACACCTGGCAGATGCACCTCCACACCTGGCACCACCACACCTGACACAACCACACCTGGCACCACCATACCTGGTGGATGTACCACCGCACCTGACACCACCACACCTGGCACCAACACACCTGGCACCACACCTGACACCTCCACACCTGGCACCACCACACCTGGCAGCTCCACACCTGGCACCACACTTGGCACCACCGCACCTGGCACCTCCACACCTGGCACCACCACACCTGGCACCTCCACACTTGGCACCACCACAGCTGGCACCTCCGCACCTGGCACCACCGCACCTGGCACCATCACACCTGGTGGATGCACCTCACACCTGGCACCACCACAGCTGACACCTCCACACCTGGCACCACCACACCTGGCACCACTACACCTGACACCTCCACACCTGACACCTCCACACCTGGCACTACCTCACCTGGCACCTCCACACCTGGCTGATGCACCATCACACCTGACACCTCCACACCTGACACCATCACACCTGGCGGATGCACCTCACACCTGGCACCACCACACCTGACACCTCCACACCTGGCACCACCACACCTGGCACCTCCACACCTGGCACCACCACACCTGGCGGATGCACCTCCACACCTGGCACCACCACACCTGACACCTCCACACCTGGCACCACCACACCTGGCACCACCACACCTGGCGGATGCACCACCACACCTGACACCTCCACACCTGACGCCTCCACACCTGGCACCTCTACACCTGGCACCTCTACACCTGGCACCACAACACCTGGCACCACCACACCTGGCATCTCCACACCTGGCACCACCACACCTGGCACCACCACACCTGGCGGATGCACCACCACACCTGACACCTCCACACCTGGCACCACCACACCTGGCACCTCCACACCTGGCACCACCACACCTGGCACCACCACACCTGGCACCTCCACACCTGGCACCACCACACCTGGCACCTCCACACCTGGCACCTCCACACCTGGCACCACCACACCTGGCACCTCCACACCTGGCACCTCCACACCTGACACCACCACACCTGGCACTACCACACCTGACACCACCACACCTGCCACCACCACACCATGCACCTCCACACCTGGCACCACCACACCTGGCACCTCCACACCTGGCACCACCACACCTGACACCTCCACACCTGGCACCTCCACACCTGGCACCACCACACCTGACACCTCCACACCTGACACCACCACACCTGGCACCAACACACCTGGCGGATGTACCACCACACCTGGCACCACCACACCTGGCACCTCCACAGCTGGCACCACCACACCTGGCGGATGTACCACCACACCTGACACCTCCACACCTGACACCTCCACACCTGACACCACCACACCTCGCACCTCCACACCTGACACCTCCACACCTGGCACCACCACACCTGGCACCTCCACACCTGGCACCACCACAGCTGACACCTCCACACCTGGCACCTCCACACCTGGCACCACCACACCTGGCACCTCCACACCTAGCTAATGCACCTCCACACCGGGCACCACTACACCTGACACCTCCACACCTGACACCTCCACACCTGGCACTACCTCACCTGGCACCTCCACACCTGGCTGATGCACCACCACACCTGGCACCTCCACACCTGGCACCACCACAGCTGACACCTCCACACCTGGCACCTCCACACCTGGCACCTCCACACCTGACACCTCCACACCTGACACCACCACACCTGGCAGATGCACCTCCACACCTGACACAACCACACCTGGCACCACCATACCTGGTGGATGTACCACCGCACCTGACACCACCACACCTGGCACCACCACACCTGGCAGATGCACCTCCACACCTGGCACCACCACACCTGACACAACCACACCTGGCACCACCATACCTGGTGGATGTACCACCGCACCTGACACCACCACACCTGGCACCAACACACCTGGCACCACACCTGACACCTCCACACCTGGCACCACCACACCTGGCAGCTCCACACCTGGCACCACACTTGGCACCACCGCACCTGGCACCTCCACACCTGGCACCACCACACCTGGCACCTCCACACTTGGCACCACCACAGCTGGCACCTCCGCACCTGGCACCACCGCACCTGGCACCATCACACCTGGTGGATGCACCTCACACCTGGCACCACCACAGCTGACACCTCCACACCTGGCACCACCACACCTGGCACCACTACACCTGACACCTCCACACCTGACACCTCCACACCTGGCACTACCTCACCTGGCACCTCCACACCTGGCTGATGCACCATCACACCTGACACCTCCACACCTGACACCATCACACCTGGCGGATGCACCTCACACCTGGCACCACCACACCTGACACCTCCACACCTGGCACCACCACACCTGGCACCTCCACACCTGGCACCACCACACCTGGCGGATGCACCTCCACACCTGGCACCACCACACCTGACACCTCCACACCTGGCACCACCACACCTGGCACCACCACACCTGGCGGATGCACCACCACACCTGACACCTCCACACCTGACGCCTCCACACCTGGCACCTCTACACCTGGCACCTCTACACCTGGCACCACAACACCTGGCACCACCACACCTGGCATCTCCACACCTGGCACCACCACACCTGGCACCACCACACCTGGCGGATGCACCACCACACCTGACACCTCCACACCTGGCACCACCACACCTG
>NW_020262534.1:0-2909 GCF_003255815.1 Theropithecus gelada | reverse complement strand
CCTGGGGCAGGCTGTTGGGAACCAGGATCCTGAGGGAGGAGAGGGTCTTGGACGGAGCCGTTAGATCTCAACCCTTGGCAAACCTCCTCTCCTGAGAGCCTCACAGCTGCTCCTGTGGGTGGGGGTGTCAGGCCCATCTCATTACTTCTGACTGATAAGAGGCTCCATAGCAGCCACCAGTCCCTATTCCCGAGTGGTGAAGCTACAGAGCTGCCTGACTGCAAAGCTGCTGAGGTGTGGGCTGAGCTGGACTTAGCCTTTCCCTAGAGTAGTCCCGTAATAGGCCAGTGAAACTGAGCCTCTCCAAGGGCAGGCAGTTCCAGGGTCACTGAGCGCTTTCTTTCCATGAGAGATCTCAGTTTCCCTGTCTGTTATCACAGAGGGTTGGGGCAGAAAGTCCCTGAGCCTCAGCTCCTATGCCCCTGCTCTAGAGCCCGGAGCCTGGGGCACATACAAGTCCTGTCATGTGCACATCCCCTGACTCTGGTGGCCCTGGCAGTAGTGCAGCATGGGAAGGGGTAGGGTGGGGCTGGTTGTGGGCCAGGGACCTTTCTGATGGACTCTGTCTGCCTTCCAGGGCAACAGCAACAAGAGGAGGAAGGTGAGCAGCCAGGGCACTCACACTGGATGAGTGGGGGGATGTGGACGTCACAGTCCACCCTGGACAGGACACTCCCTGGCTCCATCCTCTACATCTTAGGTTTACTGGGAGGGTTTGACACACACAGCAGGAGGAGACCTATCCCAGTGGAGAAGCGGGAAATGGAATGGAATCAAAGACCAGTTCCTGCAGGAGGGGCTTTTTACATCCAACTCTGAGAACAGGCTGGGGGCTGCATGGGGACCCCTCAAAAAACTGCCCCAGGGATCAGCCCCTTTTCCCTGCCTACCAAAAGTGCTCTCAGTATCTTCCACCCAGGTCCTGTCAGCAACCTCTCCTCTGTCTCTAGGAGGTCCGAATTCTGCAGGAAATGCAGCTGCTCCAAGTGGCTGCCATGAATTACAAGCTTCGGCCTCTTGAGAAATTTGTCACCTATTTCCCAAGAATGAAGCAGCTCAGTGACAAGGAGAGGTGAGGGCCTAGCAGACGGGCAGAGGGTGTGAGAAGGCTCTCCATTCTTTTTTTTTTTTTTTTTTTTCCGAACATGGTCTGGCTCTGTCGCCCAGGCTGCACTGCAGTGTCGCCATCTCTGCTCACTGCAACGTCTGCCTTCTGGGCTCAAGCCCTTCTTCAGCCTCTCAAGCAGCTGGGACTACTGCAGTACGCCATGTCCCAGGACGTGGTACAGCATGTACAGACACCATGTCCTGTTGTTCTGCTGTTGTTGTTCTGGTACAGATGGGGTTTCACGATGTTGTCCAGGCTGGTCTCAAACTCATGGCCTCAGACAATCCATCCACCTCAGTCTCCCAAAGTACTGACATTACTGGTGTCAGCCACACCACATGGCCTAGAGAAGGCTCTCCCTGTGGCAAGCTGCAGAGAGCCTATGGCCATGACTCCACGGCGAGCATCAAGCCCTGTTGCATGGGGACTGCTGGGGACCCAGGATTCCAGCTGGGTAGGCACTGAGAGGGGACCTGATGTGTGGCTCATGGTGGCCTCACAGCTGCCTCACTGTCCTGTAGCTACAAGCTGTCCTGCCAGCTGAAGCCCGAATCACAGTAGGCCAGTAACATCTTGCAGTGGCTGGGACCCCACCGGGATGCTGGTCAGAACACCGGCTCTGCATCATCCTTCACCTAGACCGTGACACCAGGGAACCACATCTAGGTGGCTGGCAGCTCAGCTGCATCTGGCCCCTGCTCTTCGCGTAACACCAGCTGCTCCTGCTGGTCAGGATCAGGCCATGGGACTTTTCCCAGGCAGGCGGGAGACCATTTTATGTTTATTTTCTTTAGTGTATAAGTAAGGCTTTTTTTCTTAACTTTTTAAAATAAAAATTTAAAACACTATTCAAAATGTTCTATAGTTGTTGGAATGAGAAAAGTAACCGCAGTGCAGTAACCGTATACCAATCTTCAGGATTCATAGTCCAGTATGTCAAATTGAGGCTATGGCTGAACAAGTCATGCAACAGCGTTTATGTTACACATGCCAACCATTTAATGTTTTCCTTCTCTGTTCTAATTAATTATTATTAACTCTGTTTAAGGAAAACAAAAAACACAACAAAGCAAAACCCTTAAAAATCAGAGCACGTTACCCAATCTACCACACTTGCTCTACTGACCAGTAACTCTCAAATTTAAATTCTAGTTAAATTCAATTTCCACTGGGTTACTCTACTTTCTTGAAGTTTAAATATTTAATGAATCACTTATATATTTACTGAAGGGCTGGAGATGGGAGGTATTTCAGCAATCGGTAGGGCTGGCCTTCTCCCGAAGTCCTGGGCAGAAGCTGACCATCAGTCTCCATGAAATACAGATAAACTTTTTCCACTATGGATCTTCCCAGACTTTCTGACACCTCTCCCCTAACTGAGTATCAAGGAAGGAGAGAATCATTAGAGCCCAGAATCGAAAAGGATGTCCCACGGCTTAATTTGAACACAACCCCCAGTGTGTTACATCAGAGGAAAAACAAGCCAAAGAAATCAACATTTCAGGGTCTGAAACATGTAATAACAACATGTTTGTTAACCAAATCAACACCAAATAAACACCTAAACCCAATCCTGGAGCCGCAAAGCTCCTATAAGAAAAGTGGGAGTCTGTATCTCAGCAAAACTTGTATCTCTGCACGCAGTTTACAAAAAGGAAAGAAAACAAAAGCAAAAATTATCTATGGCAAGAAACCCTTAGACCATGCAATTGATTTGGCAATATTTTTTCTTATTTTTTGTTCTTTTTGGATGGGACACAAAAATCACTGCTAACAAACATGAATACAAACACATGGGACT
>NW_020262533.1:0-2909 GCF_003255815.1 Theropithecus gelada | reverse complement strand
CCTCCCCTACAATACAGACTCAACTCCCCTACAATACAGACTCAACTAACCCACAATACAGACTCAATTCTCCCACAATACAGACTCAACTCCCCTACAATACACACTCAACTCTCCTACAATACACACTCAACTCTCCCACAATACACACTCAACTTCCATACAATACAGGCTCAACTCTCCCACAATACAGACTCAACTCTCCCACAATACAGATTCAACTCTCCCACAATACACACTCAACTCTCCTACAATACACACTCAACTCTCCAGTCTTTTTATTTTTCTTGTATGTCCTTCCAAATGGATCCTGTCTTTAAAAAAATAAATAAAATTTTAAAAATATAGTAGAGATGGGGTTTCAACATTTTGCCCAAGCTGGTCTGGAATTCCTGGGCTTCGTCAGTCCTCCCAGCTCGGCCTCCCAAAGTGTTGTGATTACAGGTGGGTTTACTCTGCACCTGCATGATCCTGCCTTTTTAATACCTCCAAGTTTTTGGTGTCTGTTTCCCAAACTTTGATCCACACCACATATGCAGAGCTAGTAGGAGAACTTGAGTAAGTCAAGAGGCATTTCTGAGAATCAGTTTCTTCTGCAGCCAAGGTGTCTTGTGACCCAGGATACATCTGGCAGGGAAGAGGTAAGTGGAGCTTTCATCAGAAGACAGATCACTGCAATTTATTGGATGCCATATCTGGGGACTTAAGGCGGCACAAAGTCACGGATGACTCCAAGAAGCGAGACTTCCAAGAAAAAAGTGGGACTGGCAGAGCAGTGGGGGTGGAGAAGAGCTGGAAGGAAGGAACTGTCACTTATTAAGGACTCTTTTTCTCAGGGCCGTGCCAGCTGCTTTACACGTTACTTAGCCACTCTGGTGGTTACATTATGATGTCCATTACAATCTTCTTCTTCTTCTTCTTCTTTTTTTTTTTTTTTTTTTTTTGAGACGGAGTCTCGCTGTGTCGCCCAGGCTGGAGTGCAGTGGCGCGATCTCGGCTCACTGCAAGCTCCGCCTCCCGGGTTCACGCCATTCTCCCGCCTCAGCCTCCGAGTAGCTGGGACTACAGGCGCCCGCCACCTCGCCCGGCTAGTTTTTTGTATTTTTAGTAGAGACGGGGTTTCACCGTGTTAGCCAGGATGGTCTCGATCTCCTGACCTCGTGATCCACCCGCCTCGGCCTCCCAAAGTGCTGGGATTACAGGCTTGAGCCACCGCGCCCGGCCTTCTTCTTCTTTTTTTAAGACAGACTCTCGCTGTGTCGCCCAGGCTGGAGTGCAGTGGTGCCATCTCTGCTTGCTGCAACTTCTGCCTCCCAGGTTCAAATGATTCTCCTGCCTTAGCCTCCTGAGTAGCTGGGATTACAGGTATGCACCACCACGCCCAGCTAGTATTTGTATTTTTAGTAGAGACGGGGTTTCAGCATGTTGGTCAGGCTGGTCTCGAACTCCTGACCTCAGGTGAGCATCCGCCTGCCTCGGCCTCCCAGTGTTCTGGGATTACAGGTGTGAGCCACCGCGCCCGGCCTCATCACAAATTTAAAAGTGATGTAATGAAAGCTAACTAGCTCCCGCAAGGTCACACAAGTAGAGACCAAGTTAAAAAGAAAATTATTTTATTTTTTCCCTCCTGCATGACATGACTCTGGTTTGATTCTCAAACTCACGTCAAAGTTACTGGGCCTGCCAGGCATGGTGGCTCACACCTGTCATCCCAATGCTTTGGGAGGCCGAGGTGGGAGGACTGCTTGCAGCCAGGAGTTCAAGACCAGCCTGGGCAACACAGTGAGACCCCCATCTCTACCAGAACAAATTGTTTGAATTAGCAGGGTGTTGTGGGATGTTCCTGTAGTCCCAGCGACCCTTCCACTTGGGAGGCTGAGGCAGAAGGACTGCTGGGGTCCAGGAATTGGAGGTCGCAGTGAGCTATGATCGCACCACTGCACTCCAGCCTGGGGAGCAGAGTAAGACTCTGTCTCTCAAAAAAAAAAAAAAAAAAAAAAAGTTAACTGATCCTATAGTTCAATTTCCCTTTTTTTTTTTTTTAAGATACTCTCACTCTGTTGCCCAGGCTGAAGTGCAGCCTTGACCTCCCAGGCTCAGCCTCCTGCTTCAGCCTCCCACGTGGCTGGAACTACAGGCTGAAGCCACCATGCCCGGCTGGTCTTTTTTCCTTTTCTTTCTTTTTTTTTTTTTTTTTTTTGAGACGGAGTCTCGCTCTGTCGCCCAGGCTGGAGTGCAGTGGCCAGATCTCAGCTCACTGCAAGCTCCACCTCCCGGGTTTACGCCATTCTCCTGCCTCAGCCTCCCGAGTAGCTGGGACTACAGGCGCCCGCCACCTCGCCCGGCTAAGTCTTCGTATTTTTTAGTAGAGACGGGGTTTCACCGTGTCAGCCAGGATGGTCTCGATCTCCTGACCTCGTGATCCGCCCGTCTCAGCCTCCCAAAGTTTTCCTTTTCTTTCTGTAGAGACAAGGTCTCACTATGCTGCCCAAGCTGGTTTCAAACCCCTGGACTTGAGCAATCCTCCCACCTCAGCCTTCCAAGCAGCTGGAACTCCAGGCGCGCACCACTACACCGGGCTAATTTTTACATTTTTTGTAGAGTTGGATTCTCATTGTGTTGCTCAGGTTGGTCTTTAACTCCTGGGCTCAAGTGATCCTCCTGCCTCAGCCTCCCTAAGTGCTGGGAGTAAAGGCATGAGCCACGTCGCCCAGCCTTATCATACAAAGTAGCTCATACTAGCAGGGAAAAAAGTGGCTGCAAACATCAGTTTGCCTGTTGGGTTTCCCCTCTCCAGAATCTTAGTCCCTTTAGCTAAGATTGTTTCAGTAGCTCACTAATGCTTTTAAGTAGATAATTTTATATATATATATATATATATATTTTTTGGGACGGAGTCTCGCTGTGCT
>NW_020262532.1:0-2910 GCF_003255815.1 Theropithecus gelada | reverse complement strand
GGAATTGAAAACCACTAGAGCTAGGGCCAGGTACAGTGGCTCATGCCTGTAATCCTGGCACTTTGGGAGGCCGAGGTGGGCGGATCACCTGAGGTCGGGAGTTCGAGACCAGCCTCACCAACATGGAGAAACCCCGTCTCTACTGAAAATACAAAATTAGCCAGGTGTGGTAGCGCATGCCTGTAATCCCAGCTACTCTGGAGGCTGATGCAGGAGAATTGCTTGAACCCAAGAGGCGGAGGTTGCAGTGAGCCGAGATCGCGCTATTGCACTCCAGCATGGGCAACAAGAGTGAAACTCCCTCCCAAAAACAAAACAAAACAAAACAAAACAAAAAAGGAAAACCCCTGTGCTGAGGCTGGGAGAGCCTCCTGGCTCTGCCTGAGA
This sequence comes from Theropithecus gelada, assembly GCF_003255815.1. Classification (NCBI taxonomy): domain Eukaryota; kingdom Metazoa; phylum Chordata; class Mammalia; order Primates; family Cercopithecidae; genus Theropithecus; species Theropithecus gelada. Next base: position 2,523 of record NW_020262532.1, on the reverse strand, counting down.
CTGGGATCTCAGTATTGAGCTGGTCCTTGTTGGGCCGAGGCTGCCATATTTCATAGCCCCAAAGGGCGCTCTTCCGTCTGTGGTCCTGCAGCTCCACGCTCCTTGGCATTGCGTAACTCAGCGTCCCTGCTGCAGCCTTCCAACCCCAATATTCAGCCCTCCTTCCTTGACACCAGCCCTGGGTACAGACCTCTACAGTACAGGGACTGTATGGAGAGTGAGAAGGCTCAGCAGAAGCCCCACCTGGCCCCTGCACTGGAGTCGCTTGCCGTCCCACCCTCTCCCCACCCGGCTCTCTCTGTCCCTATGTACGCAGATGTTTGAGCGTGAGACCCGGTGAGAGAAGATCCTGGAGGCCAGGCACCGGGAGATGCGGCTGAAGGAGAAGGGCAAGGCGGAGGGCAGGGACGAGGAGCAGACGGACGAGGATCTGGCCATAGACCTGGAGGCACTGGTCAGCAAGGCTGAGGAGGAGTTCTTTGACATCATCTTCGCAGAGCTGAAGAAGAAGGAGGCAGACGCCATAAAGCTGACGCCAATGCCTGTAGGGGCCTGGACAGGGGTTGGGTGGGTTGGGGACTGGGTGGGAGACATGGCACTTGGGTTCTGCTTCTGCTTGCTGACTTCCTGGGTGACCTCGAGCAAGTAGCCTTACCTGCTGGACCTTAATTTATTCACCTGGCGAATGGGAAGAATCATTCCCTTCCTTCCAAAGAATCTTAAGTCTCCAAACAGACTTCAGGCTCCTAACAGGCAAGAACCATACTCCATGCCTCCTGGTATCCTCCCTTCCTCCCAGAGAGGGCACATCTTGAACATGCGTGTTGAGTGACTGAACGAGGGAACATGTGTGTTGAGTGACTGAACAAGAGTCCTAGAGGTAAGTGAGCTGTCAGAGAGGAATGGACCTTGAGACCCCTGGAGGGAAGGGCTGTGACATTAGCAGTGTGCACGTCATGCTGGCTTACCCAGATTTGGTGTCAGGAGTGTGACCTGTGGTCAGCTCATCTGCCCATGGCCCCAGCTCTAAAGCACTTTCTAGCTGTATCACGTGAGCCGGTCACTTCACTTCTTGCTTCCTTCATTTCCGTCTGCAAAGTGAGGAGATGTTGCTATAAAGATGGTGTCTAGTCACCTTCCAGGTCCTCTTTTGTACCAGCAGAGAGAGGAAGAAAAGACATTGTCTCTCTGGGTCACCTCCTTTAGGCCCCACAGATAAGATGCCAAGGTATGAAAGAACCAAAGAGCAGCGTGGAAAGGAAAAGAAACAGTGGGTATATGCCAGGATTTACCCTTATAGGCAAGACTGGCTGCAGACTTGGGGATTGGGGGCACTGCAAAATGAAAATGTGAGGGCCCTCATTTAAAAAGTACTAAGAATTTTAAAATGGTGACACTAGAGCATTAAACCAAGTGTGGGCCCTGCTGAGATAGGGTCCAGTGTATTTGCACAGAGCACCCACCCATGACGCCTGCTTGCAAGAAGAGCTGTATGGCAAGTTCTTGGCCCCTGATAGAGTGGACAGAGCGAAGGATGGCACATGAGCACACAGAGAAGATAATTGGTTCCACCTTGTGACTTCTTTCCTCTTCTGCCTCCCTCCCCCTTGGTCTAAAGTTGTGATTTCCACAGGTGCATTTTGCATTTGAGGGTACTTGGTTTTGAGATGTTTTCTTCTCACACTGGGTAATACAGGTGGGGCAGAGAGCTCCCTCCACTTNTCCCTGTGTGCCTTCCTTTCCCACCTCTTGGTATTGCCCTGCTCTCACAAGTGGGGGGCTGGGCTCCCCCTTAAAGCAGCACTGGGTGGTGGGTGGGGAGCATCGGGCCCTGACTCCCACCCCTACAAACTACTAGCCCCCACTGACTCACTGGGCACTGAGTCCTGAGCCACCCCTTGGAGGGAGGGAAGGGGCAGGGCTTGTCCTGGAGCTGGCTGCCCCCTTGTCTCAGCCGTCCTGAGCCCACCCCAAGGCCGAGGCCACCTTAGTCCTGGCCCTGGATGTTGCCTGGGATTCAGCTTCTCATAGGCTCCCCAGCAATCATTTTTGTTTGTAATCTTGCAGACCCTCAACCAGACTTGCATGGCCATGGCAGGGCCTCAGGAAGCCCTTCGGGAGCGGGGAAGGGTTTCTCCTCGATGATCGACCCTCCTCATCCACCTACAAATCAGGAACAGAAAGTCTGTCCACTTTGAAAATGCCTTTCCAGGCAGTTCCCTGACCATCTGGACACATTGCCACGACAGGAGGCTCCAAGTGTGTGGGAGGGGACGGGCGGGACGAGCTTGGCTGTTCTGCTGCAACTGAATGCTTTCTGTTATCCGAATTCTTGTAAAATTAAATGAATCATAACAATGCCATGAGTTAGTATGTGTGATGCATCCCGCACCCAGAGCCTTTGACATTAACTCGTGTAATTCATTCATGACATCCCTGGAACTGTGTGCTCCTATCATCTTTACACTACACAGGAGGTTCCAGGAGAGGTACAGGGACATGCCCAAGTCTCAGAACTTGTGA
>NW_020262531.1:0-2910 GCF_003255815.1 Theropithecus gelada | reverse complement strand
CAGGCTGTTCAGGAAGCACGGCTAGAGAGACCTCAGGAAACTTACAATCATAGAAAGTGAAGGAGAAGCAGGCACATGAGACAGGGGAAGAGAGAGTGAAGCGGGAGGTGCTACACACTTCTAAACAACCAGATCTCATGAGAACTCACTATCACAAAAAAGCAAGGAGGAAATCCACCCTCATGATCCAATCACCTCCCACCAGGCCCCTCCTTCAACACTGGGGATTACAATTCGACATGAGATTCGGGTGGGGACACAAATCTAAACTGTATCGCTAGCCTCCAAGATGGCCCCCAATAATTTCTGCCTCCCGGTATTCATACTATTATGTATCCCTCTTCCATACTGTATAGAGTAGACCTGTGTAACCAATAGTATATTGTGGAAGTGATGGAGTGTGACTTCTAAAACTAGGTCATAAAAGACATTATGGTTTCTGTCTGTCTTTCCCTCTCGGACTACTCTTTCTGTGGAAAGCCTGCTGCCATGTGATGAGGACACTTAAGCAGCCCTGTGGAGACGTTCATGTTATGAGGAACCGAGGCCTCCTGCCAACATCCAGCACCAATTTGTCAGCCATATGAGGGCGCTACCTTGGTAATGTATATTTCAGCTCCAGTCCTGCCTTCAGAGGATGGCAAACCCCTCTGACATTGTGGCTACAATCCCATAAGAAACGGAGCCAGCATCACCTAGTTAAGCTATCACTTAGTAAGTATCAGAATCACCTAGTTAAGTATCCCCAGATTCCTGACCAGCTTGAACTGTGTATGATAATAAATATATCTATGCTTTTTGAGACAGAGTCTCACTCTGTTGCCTGGGCTGCAGTGCAGTGGCATGATCACGGCTTCATGTAGCCTCAAAATCCCGGGCTTAAGTGATCCTTCCATCTCAGCTGATGTGGACCCTTATGATCAGGTAAGTTATTGTTTTTGTTTGTTTGTTTGTTTCTAGAGATGAGGTCTCTCTTGTTGCCCAGGCTGGTCTTGAACTCCTGGGCTCAAGCAGTCCCCCTGCCACTGCCTCCCAAAGTGCTGGGATTATAGACGTGAACCATGGTTCCCAGCCAATAATAAATTTTTGTTGCTATTTTAAGCCACTGAGTTATGGAATATTTTCCCAATGGTGATTGACCTTTTTATATGTTTCCTAGACTGTCAGTCTCTTCTGAATAGAGTGTAAGCTCTAGAGGGTGGAAAGCTTGTCTGTTTTGTATCCCCAGAGTGTAGAACAATGCCTGGGCCGTAGCAGCTACCCAATAAATATCAATTGAATGGATAACTTACCTTTGTCCACAGAGATCAATATTGAAAAGAAAAATATAAGATCATCATTATTTGCTAAAAATATCAGTATTTACATTAACAATTCAAGATAATTAACCAAGAAGCTATTAGAACCAATAAAGATAATTCAGCAAAGCAGCAAAATACAAGAGCAACATACAAAGAAATGGTTTTATAAATCAGCAATAATATGCTAGAAAATGTAATAGATAAAAATTCCAGTCACATTAACTTCCAGAACTCTAAATTGTTTAGGGAAAGAAACATAACAGTGAAAGTACAAAATCTAGATGAAGAAAAAGATAAAACTTTACTGAAGTACATAAAAGAATATCTGAATGAAGTGATAGCTATGTTATAATCCAGCATGGTAACACTCAATATTGTAAAAATGTCAACTAATTTGAAGATCTATAGATTTAATCCCAATAAAAATCCTAATAATATTTTAATGGAACCCAACAGAGTAATACTAAAAACCACTTGGAAGAGAAAATATTCAAACTAGTTGAGATGATTTTGAAAAAAGAACAGTGGGAGGAAACTCACCCTACCAGATACCAAAACCTAGCATAGAAGTATAGCAATTACAATGATGTGACAATGGAACAAACTTGACAAATAGATCAATGGATCAGAATGGAGTCCAAAATAGATCCAAATATGCATGGGAATCTAGTTTTTGACAAAGCAAAAAGGATGAAGTATTCAATAAATTGTATGAGGATAACAGGTTATCCATTTTCAAAAAGGAAAGTCAGATCTTCACCTCACAATTTTCATAAAAGTAAATTTTAGATAGATTAAAGGCCTGAACATAAAATATGAAATTGTATAAGTACAAAGGGAAACATGGGAGAGGATTTTAATCATTGATGTAGGGTAGGCATAAAATATACTGTTACAAATAAATAATTTTGACTGCATCAAAAAAGCTAGGCATCTATAAATTAAAAACATGAAAAGAGAAGCATCTCATAGTGGCCAAAAACCATCAGATTACCTAATATTTGTTTTTTTCAGACAGGGTTTCACTCTGTCACCCATGCTTGGGTGCAGTGGCACGATCTCAGCTCACTGCAACCTCTGCCTCCTGGGCTCAAGAGATCCTCCCACCTCAGCCTCTAGAGTAGCTGGGACTACAGGCGTGCACCACCATGCCCAGTGAATTTTTGCATTTTGTTTTTCTAGAGACGGGGTTTTGCCATGTTGCCCAGGCTGGTCTCGAACTCATGGGCACAAGCGACGGTCCACCTTGGCCTCCCAAAATGCTGCAATTACGGGCATAGGGCACTGCCCTGGCCTCCTAATATTTGTCTTTAATGAGTTCAATATTAAAGAGAAATTTTGACAGATTTTGTTTTGTTTTGTGCTTTTAAGAAATGAAGAAACAACCTTTACCTTATAATCTAATAGACTTTATTTTTGAGAGCAATTTTAGGTTTACAGAAAAATTGAATGGAAGGTACAGAGATTTCTCATATTGCCTTAAGATTTTAGACAGCAATGCCCGTGTATTTTGGGGCTACTTGAAAATTACAGTATCTGTGTTCATGAAGAAAGAATCTTGTACAACAATTAATAAACAATTGTGGGGATTTTCAGAATGGCTGAGTGA
>NW_020262530.1:0-2910 GCF_003255815.1 Theropithecus gelada | reverse complement strand
CAGGCTGTTCAGGAAGCACGGCTAGAGAGACCTCAGGAAACTTACAATCATAGAAAGTGAAGGAGAAGCAGGCACATGAGACAGGGGAAGAGAGAGTGAAGCGGGAGGTGCTACACACTTCTAAACAACCAGATCTCATGAGAACTCACTATCACAAAAAAGCAAGGAGGAAATACACCCTCATGATCCAATCACCTCCCACCAGGCCCCTCCTTCAACACTGGGGATTACAATTCGACATGAGATTCGGGTGGGGACACAAATCTAAACTGTATCACTAGCCTCCAAGATGGCCCCCAATAATTTCTGCCTCCCGGTATTCATACTATTGTGTATCCCTCTTCCATACTGTATAGAGTAGACCTGTGTAACCAATAGTATATTGTGGAAGTGATGGAGTGTGACTTCTAAAACTAGGTCATAAAAGACATTATGGTTTCTGTCTGTCTTTCCCTCTCGGACTACTCTTTCTGTGGAAAGCCTGCTGCCATGTGATGAGGACACTTAAGCAGCCCTGTGGAGACGTTCATGTTATGAGGAACCGAGGCCTCCTGCCAACATCCAGCACCAATTTGTCAGCCATATGAGGGCGCTACCTTGGTAATGTATATTTCAGCTCCAGTCCTGCCTTCAGAGGATGGCAAACCCCTCTGACATTGTGGCTACAATCCCATAAGAAACGGAGCCAGCATCACCTAGTTAAGCTATCACTTAGTAAGTATCAGAATCACCTAGTTAAGTATCCCCAGATTCCTGACCAGCTTGAACTGTGTATGATAATAAATATATCTATGCTTTTTGAGACAGAGTCTCACTCTGTTGCCTGGGCTGCAGTGCAGTGGCATGATCACGGCTTCATGTAGCCTCAAAATCCCGGGCTTAAGTGATCCTTCCATCTCAGCTGATGTGGACCCTTATGATCAGGTAAGTTATTGTTTTTGTTTGTTTGTTTGTTTCTAGAGATGAGGTCTCTCTTGTTGCCCAGGCTGGTCTTGAACTCCTGGGCTCAAGCAGTCCCCCTGCCACTGCCTCCCAAAGTGCTGGGATTATAGACGTGAACCATGGTTCCCAGCCAATAATAAATTTTTGTTGCTATTTTAAGCCACTGAGTTATGGAATATTTTCCCAATGGTGATTGACCTTTTTATATGTTTCCTAGACTGTCAGTCTCTTCTGAATAGAGTGTAAGCTCTAGAGGGTGGAAAGCTTGTCTGTTTTGTATCCCCAGAGTGTAGAACAATGCCTGGGCCGTAGCAGCTACCCAATAAATATCAATTGAATGGATAACTTACCTTTGTCCACAGAGATCAATATTGAAAAGAAAAATATAAGATCATCATTATTTGCTAAAAATATCAGTATTTACATTAACAATTCAAGATAATTAACCAAGAAGCTATTAGAACCAATAAAGATAATTCAGCAAAGCAGCAAAATACAAGAGCAACATACAAAGAAATGGTTTTATAAATCAGCAATAATATGCTAGAAAATGTAATAGATAAAAATTCCAGTCACATTAACTTCCAGAACTCTAAATTGTTTAGGGAAAGAAACATAACAGTGAAAGTACAAAATCTAGATGAAGAAAAAGATAAAACTTTACTGAAGTACATAAAAGAATATCTGAATGAAGTGATAGCTATGTTATAATCCAGCATGGTAACACTCAATATTGTAAAAATGTCAACTAATTTGAAGATCTATAGATTTAATCCCAATAAAAATCCTAATAATATTTTAATGGAACCCAACAGAGTAATACTAAAAACCACTTGGAAGAGAAAATATTCAAACTAGTTGAGATGATTTTGAAAAAAGAACAGTGGGAGGAAACTCACCCTACCAGATACCAAAACCTAGCATAGAAGTATAGCAATTACAATGATGTGACAATGGAACAAACTTGACAAATAGATCAATGGATCAGAATGGAGTCCAAAATAGATCCAAATATGCATGGGAATCTAGTTTTTGACAAAGCAAAAAGGATGAAGTATTCAATAAATTGTATGAGGATAACAGGTTATCCATTTTCAAAAAGGAAAGTCAGATCTTCACCTCACAATTTTCATAAAAGTAAATTTTAGATAGATTAAAGGCCTGAACATAAAATATGAAATTGTATAAGTACAAAGGGAAACATGGGAGAGGATTTTAATCATTGATGTAGGGTAGGCATAAAATATACTGTTACAAATAAATAATTTTGACTGCATCAAAAAAGCTAGGCATCTATAAATTAAAAACATGAAAAGAGAAGCATCTCATAGTGGCCAAAAACCATCAGATTACCTAATATTTGTTTTTTTCAGACAGGGTTTCACTCTGTCACCCATGCTTGGGTGCAGTGGCACGATCTCAGCTCACTGCAACCTCTGCCTCCTGGGCTCAAGAGATCCTCCCACCTCAGCCTCTAGAGTAGCTGGGACTACAGGCGTGCACCACCATGCCCAGTGAATTTTTGCATTTTGTTTTTCTAGAGACGGGGTTTTGCCATGTTGCCCAGGCTGGTCTCGAACTCATGGGCACAAGCGACGGTCCACCTTGGCCTCCCAAAATGCTGCAATTACGGGCATAGGGCACTGCCCTGGCCTCCTAATATTTGTCTTTAATGAGTTCAATATTAAAGAGAAATTTTGACAGATTTTGTTTTGTTTTGTGCTTTTAAGAAATGAAGAAACAACCTTTACCTTATAATCTAATAGACTTTATTTTTGAGAGCAATTTTAGGTTTACAGAAAAATTGAATGGAAGGTACAGAGATTTCTCATATTGCCTTAAGATTTTAGACAGCAATGCCCGTGTATTTTGGGGCTACTTGAAAATTACAGTATCTGTGTTCATGAAGAAAGAATCTTGTACAACAATTAATAAACAATTGTGGGGATTTTCAGAATGGCTGAGTGA
>NW_020262529.1:0-8918 GCF_003255815.1 Theropithecus gelada | reverse complement strand
TATGCTGGATTATGTTTATTGATTTGCGAATGTTGAACCAGCCTTGCATCCCAGGGATGAAGCCCACTTGATCCATTCCAATTATTTAAGCCTTTTAAATCTTTCTCCTTTTTTTTCTTCTTCCAGAGACAGAGTCTTGCTCTGCTGCCCAATCTGGAACGCAGTGTTATGATCAGTCCCAAACTCCTGTGCTCAAGCTATCCTCCCACCTCAGCTTCTTGAGTAGCTAGAACTACAGGTACATGCCAACATGCTTGGCTCATTTTTTAATTTTTATTTTTTATACATTTGGGGTCTTACTTTGTTGCCCAGATTGTAAATATCTTCTAATAAAGTTTTCTTCTTCTTTGCATAGAAACCATTAGCCACATTGAATTTTTCTATTCTCTCTTGAGATTATAAGTAGAAAGCAGATCTTGTAGTTTATCCCTTAGTTCTTTTAACATTCTTTCATATTTCCCATTTTCTTGTATCCTTAAACTATGATGTTTATGATGCTCCACATCTATCTTCCAATTCTTTTATAAGCTTTGGCTGCTCTCTTACCTAAAAATTAATTGTAAATTTTTGTTCTAGAATTTCACTTTATTCTTTTCCAGATAAGTATTGTAATTGTAATAGTTTATTTTTGGTTGTTCACTTAAAAAAAAAAAGAAACAACTTTCTTCTTTTTCTCTTGAATATATTACATGATTTTATATTTTTTCCGATAACTATATTATCTGTAGTCTTTTAGAGGCCTAAAGTTGTTGCCTTTTTAGTTTCTGCTTACTCTATCTCATGTTACTGTGTTTTCTAGGTTTATTTGTTTGTTTTTGAGATGGAGTCTCGCTCAGTCACCCAGGCTGGAGTGCACTGGCACCATCTGGGCTCACTGCAAGCTCCACCTCCTGGGTTCAGGCCATACTCCTTCCTCAGCCTCCTGAGTCCGCTGGGACTACAAGCGCCTGCCACCACACCTGGCTAATTTTTGATTTTGTATTTTTAGTAGAGACGGGGTTTCACCGTGTTAGCCAGGATGGTATCTGTCTCCTGACCTCGTGATCTGCCAGCTTCAGCCTCCCAAAGTGCTGGGATTACAAGCATGAGCCACTGTGCCCAGCTAGGTTTGTTTTTATGATTAAAATATATTAGCTATACTTGGTTGAACTTAGTTTGTAAAAAACTGGGTCTGACTCAGCGATGTTAACCTCCAAAGAGAATTTTTATTTGTTCCTGCTGGATCCCAGAACCTGCTATTAATCTGAAGCCACTTTAACCTCCTCAGTGTTTCAATCTTAATCCAGTGATTTTAGGTCCAGCTCTTCCACTGGTATTCCCAAGGCCTTGGCTCTAATTGCAGCATCACCAGTGATATTAGTTTCCAGGGCAATTATGTACCATTCACAGCTACTTTCTCTCATTGAAGTTCATCGTTTTGTTGTGATGGTGGTGGTGCTTTTGGCTTAATTTTTTACTCTTTGGAGATTTTCCTTATTTGTTGTGAACCTTGACCTCAATGTCTTTCAAAGTGTGTTTTATCCAGATTTTAGTCATATTGTAGCCAAAAGACCTTTCAGAGTAGCTAGCTTACCTCCCTTATTTCCAGAAGCCATGCATGATACCAACTTTATGGCTCCTTGACATCTACTGACGGAATGATATAATTCATTAGCAAACTAAAGAACATAATCAGCTTATGTGTGAATGTGTTGGGGAGTCTGCTTACATATATATGTTTGACTTATACAAATAACTGCACATGTTACTTTGGATAGATGAAACTGATGAATCTCTTTGGGAACCATGCAAATACTAAAAAAGAAGACGCTGAAAGTTTTATCTACTGGATTTAATGTGGGAATGTTAATAAGAGTTAGATTATAACTTCTGTTAATAAGATATCTCTGGTGCTATAAAAAGGTTTTTGCTTCGTTGATAGTACAGTGAATTTAAAAACGTTAAGTAAATACTTATCTTCATGTATCCACATTAAGAGGAGAAGGCAAGTTCTTGTTGGAAAATTACTAATAGGACTTCATTCTTCTAATTAGATTGACTTTTGTTTCTTTTCCTTTTGGCAGCTGCCTGGGAAATATATAAAATGTAGTGAGTTGAATGGCATTAAAGATTTAATAGTGTCTGAGAAAAAAGTCAACTATCTGTGCATTGTTTTAAGGCAAAGAAATACAATAAATTATCCAATTAACCTTACAATCCTGTGGGTCTTTAAGTGTTATGTTGTACATATTATCTTTCAATGGACTATTCCACTCTCTTTATGGTTTTGCTTTATCATTTTGGTAAGTACTTTCAAGTTTGTGTACAAATCAGATGGCTGAACAGGTTTCTTAATACATCCCATGAGGTGGTGACAGAGAAACTCCAGGGTTGAGGTGGAGACAAGTGATGCTACCTTTATGGTACAGTGCTACCATGTTACTCCAACTACTTGCCACAGCAATGGCTGGAGTGCAGGAAGGTTCTGAGGATGTGAGGAAGAGGTGTATAAGACACAACTGTGCCTAGAATGCTCATTTTGAACAATCAGTTAGGACTCTCTACAGTTTGCATACTCCTTAGTCTCTTGTACATCACGTAGTAACTACTTCTTAGATTTCTCTTCCTGTTCTTTTTGCAAGTTAGGGATTATTCACTTCATTAAGGTGTAATCTAGTACACTGGAATTGTCTTTTCCATAAATCATAAAAATAACAGTTCTATAGTGTCCTTTTAATGAAAATTCTTACATGTCACTTAGATTTTATGGTAAATATAAATACCACCATTACTCCTTTGTTTTTAATTACAGAAAAGCAGAAAAATATTATTTTATGCCTGTGACTTGCAATGCAGGAAATTGAATTCAGGATATAAATCAAGCAGCTGAGAGAAAAATCCATGATTAATTTGATACTTTATTGAAAAAGGCACTTAAGAATTGTCACAAATGTAGTGGCGTATTATAGATAATCTAATTGTTTATGTAACTGCAAATTTTTTAAAGGCAATATCTTTAGTTTTGCTCATAAAAATAAAACAAAACAAACAAACAAACAAAAAAACAGCTTGAGCCCACAACTTCTAATCACACATTCAAATTATTCAAACTACAGATATTAATCACTCAATTCATCTTTCCAACTGTGATGAAGATGAGGTTAGGGTGAAGTTGAGTGTATGAGTTTTTCAAGATAACAGATTATTGAAAATCTGGGCATCTACCTGGGTTTTGTTGTTTATCTTTGGAAATAAGAATGAGTCAGAGCACATAAGAAAAATATTAAAATCAAACTGAAATCTGAGAAGAGGCAGTCTCTCAGAGAACCAGCAAGCCTGAATGGGATAGAAGAGAAAACTTAAATTAATTAAAAGGCGGACTCGAAACACTGCTGTGAAACAGCGTTACTGATGAAGACTAGTTTCAGAGAACACAAGATAGGAAGATGATTTAAAAAGCAATGACTATGGACCCATCAGATGAGAACAATCAGAGATGAAAAAAACAATTTCTGAAAATATATCGGGTAGCTTATGAAGCTAAGGGCATGGGATGACACCTAGGGCAGAGCCTGATGTTCGCACATAAGTCTCTATAACGTCTCAGATAGATAGATGCACTAAAGACATGCAAGGGCAGTTGAGAGGGCAAATGAGTTTTCAGCAATGCTGTCCTAATATGCACAGGCACATGTTTCATAGCAATTCTCATACCCATGTGAGAAGGTGTTAATTACAACAATGTTTATGGTGGTCAGGTGTTACAGGCAATTTGGGTGACATCACCAGAAAATGTGAGTAAATGTAAGTAAATGTATACCATGATAAATCTTTCAGTGGTTGAAAACAGTGAATTAGATGTATTTATGGCAAAATGGATATATAAATAAATATATATAACATTTGTATATATTATATATTTTATATATATATCCTTCCTGATATTGATCAATCTACCTAGAGTTATATCAATTTCATCAATCTTTTTTAAAAATCTGCTTTTATTTGCTTTTACTTTAGTTTTTTCTGTTTTTTTAAATTAACTTTTGCTCTTACATTTATTATTTCATTTCTTCTACTTGATTTGAGATTTTCTTCTCTATCCAGTTTATTATATTAGAAGCTAATACCACTATTTGAGACTTTTCTTGTATTATAAGTATTTAATGCTATAAATTTCTTTCAAAACATTGTTCTAGCTACATTCCGCAAACTTTGATATACCATTAACAATTTTATTTAGTTCAAAATGTTGTCTAATTTGCCTTTGCTTTCTTTGAACCATGGGCTACATAGAAATGTGTTGTTTACTTTGTAATTACTTGAGAATTTTCCATACATATTGCTGGGTTTTTTATATATATATATATTTGATATATAAATATATGTGATATATATAAAATATATGTGTGTTAATATATAGTTTAATTCTATTATGGTCAGAAAACACATGTTGTATAATTTTAATTCTTTTAAATTTATTGATTTTGCTCTGTGGCTCAAATTATAGTCTCTGTTGTTATTTATTTATTTTTTGAGGAGGAAAATAATATCTTTATTGATTTTTCTTTTTTTATTATTATTATACTTTAAGTTCTAGGGTACATGTGCACAACATGCAGGTTTGTTACATATGTATACATGTGCCATGTTGGTGTGCTGCACCCGATAACTCATCATTTACATTAGGTATATCTCCTAATGCCACCCCTACCCTCTTCCCCCACCCCCTCAGCAGGCCCCAGTGTGTGATGTTCCCCACCCTACGTCCATGTGTTCTCATTGTTCAATTCCCATCTATGAGTGAGAACATGCAGCATTTGATTTTGTCCTTGTGATAGTTTGCTCAGAATGATGGTTTCCAGCTTCATCCATGTCCCTACAAAGGACATGAACTCAACCTTTTTTATGGCTGCATAGTATTCCATGGTGTATATGTGCCACATTTTCTTAATCCAGTCTATCTTGATGGACATTTGGGTTGGTTCCAAGTCTTTGCTATTGTGAATACTGCCACAATAAACATACGTGTGCATGTGTCTTTATAGTAGCATGATTTATAATCCTTTGAGTATATACCCAGTAATGGGATGGCTGGGTCAAATGGTATTTCTAGTTCTAGATCCTTGAGAAATCGTCACACTATCTTCCACAATGGTTGAACTGGTTTACAGTCCCACCAATGTGTAAAAGCATTCCTATTTCTCCACATCCTCTCCAGCACCTATTGTTTCCTGACTTTTTAATGATCGCCATTCTAACTGGTGTGAGATGGTATTCCATTGTGGTTTTGGTTTGAATTTTTCTGATGTTAAGTGTGATGAGCATTTTTTCATGAGTCTGTTGGCTGCATAAATGTCTTCTTTTGAGAAGTGTCTGTTCATATCCTTTGCCCACTTTTTGATGGGGTTGTTTGATTTTTTCTGATAAATTTGTTTAAGTTCTTTGTAGATTCTGGATATTAGTCCTTTGTCAGATGGGTGGATTGTAAAAATTTTCTCCCATTCTGTAGGTTGCCTGTTAACTCTAATGATAGTTTCTTTTGCTGTGAAGAAGCTCTTTAGTTTAATTAGACCCCATTTGTCAATTTTGGCTTTTGTTGTTTGCTTTTGGTGTTTTATTCATGAAGTCCTTGCCCATACTTTTGGCCTGAATGGTATTGCTTAGGTTTTCTTCTAGGGTTTTTATAGTTTTACGTCTAACATTTAAGTCTTTAATCCATCTTGAATTGATTTTTGTAAAAGGGGTAAGGACGGGATCCAGTTTCAGCTTTCTACATATGGCTAGCCAGTTTTCCCAGCACCATTTATTCCTGTTTTTGTCAGGTTTGTCAAAGATCAGATGGCTGTATGTGTGGTATTATTTCCGAAGGCTCTATTCTGTTGCATTGGTCTATATCTCCGTTTTGGTCCCAGTACCATGCTATTATGGTTACTGTAGCCTTGTAGTATAGTTTGAAGTCAGGTAGCATGATGCCTCCAGCTTTGTTCTTTTGGCTTAGGATTGCCTTGGCAATGTGGGGTCTTTTTTGGTTCCATATGAACTTTAAAGCAGTTTTTTCCAATTCTGTGAAGAAAGTCATTGGTAGCTTGATGGGGATGGCATTGAATATATAAACTACCTTGGGCAGTATGGCCATTTTCACAATATTGATTCTTCTTATCCATAGCATGGAATGTTCTTCCATTTGTTTGGTCCTCTTTTATTTCACTGAGCAGTGGTTTGTAGTTCTCCTTGAAGAGGTCCTTTACATCCCTTGTAAGTTAGATTTCTAGGTATTTTATTCTCTTTGAAGCTATTGTGAAGGGGAGTTCATTCATGATTTGGCTCTCTGTTTGTCTGTTACTAGTGTATAAGAATGCTTGTGACTTTTGCACATTGATTTTGTATACTGAGACTTTACTGAAGTTGCTTATCAGCTTAAGGAGATTTTGGACTGAGATGATGGGATTTTCTAAATATACAATCATGTCATCTGCAAACGGGGACAATTTGACTTCTTTTCCTAACTGAATACGCTTTATTTCTTTCTCTTGCCTGATTGACCTGGCCAGAAATTCCAACACTATGTTGAATAGGAGTGGTGAGAGAGGGCATCCCTGTCTTGTGCCAGTTTTCAGAGGGAATGCTTCCAGTTTTTGCCCATTCGGTATGATATTGGCTGTGGGTTTGTCATAAATAGCTCTCATTATTTTGAGATACATTCCATCAATACCTAGTTTATTGAGAGTTTTTAGCATGAGGGGCTATTGAATTTTATCAAAGGTCTTTTCTGCATCTACTGAAATAATCATGTGGCTTTTGTCTTTGATCTGTTTATATGCTGGATTATGTTTATTGATTTGTGTATGCTGAACCAGCCTTGCATCCCAGGGATGAAGCCCACTTGATCATGGTGGATAAGCTTTTTGATGTGCTGCTACATTCCGTTTGCCAGTAGTTTATTGAGGATTTTTGCATCGATGTTCATCAGGGATATTGCTCTAAAATTATCTTTGCTGTATCTCTGCCAGGCTTTGGTATCAGGATGATGTTGGCCTCATAAAATGAATTAGGGAGGATTCCCTCTTTTTCTATTGATAGGAATAATTTCAGAAGGAATGGAACCAGCTCCTCCTTGCACCATTGGTAGAATTCAGCTGTGAATCTGTCTGGTCCTGGACTTTTATTGGTTGGTAGGCTACTAATTATTGCCTCAATTTCAGAACCTGTTATTTGTCTATTCAGGGATTCAACTTCTTCCTTGTTTAGTCTTGGGAGGGTGTATGTGTCCAGGAATTTATCCATTACTTCTAGATTTTCTAGTTTATTTGTGTAGAGGTGTTTATAGTATTCTCTGATGGTAGTTTGTATTTCTGTGGGATCAGTGGTGACATCCCCTTCATCATTTTTTTATTGTGTCTATTTGATTCTTCTTTCTTTTCTTCTGTATTAGTCTTGCTAGTGGTTTATCAATTTTGTTGATCTTTTCAAAAAACCATGTCCTGGATTCATTGATTTTTTGAAGGGTGTTTTTTTTTTGTGTCTCTATCTCCTTCAGTTCTGCTCTGATCTTAGTTATTTCTTGCCCTCTGCTAACTTTTGAATGTATTTGCTCTTGCTTCTCTAGTTCTTTTAATTGTGATGTTAGGGTGTCAATTTTAGATCTCTCGGGCTTTCTCTTGTGGGTATTTAGTGCTATAAATTTCTCTCTACACACTGCTTTAAATGTGTCCCAGAGATTCTGGTATGTTGTGTCCTTGTTCTCATTGGTTTCAAAGAACATCTTTATTTCTGCCTTCGTTTCATTATGTAGCCAGTTGTCATTCAGGAGCAGGTTGTTCAGTTTCCATGTAGTTGTGTAGTTTTGAGTGAGTTTCTTAATACTGAGCTCCAGTTTGATTGCCCTGTGGTCTGAGAGACAGCTTGTTATAATTTCTGTTATTTTAGATTTTCTGAAGAGTGCTTTACTTCCAACTATGTGGTCAATTTTGGAATAAGTGTGTTGTGGTGCTGAGAAGAATGTATATTCTGTTGCTTTGGGGTGGAGAGTTCTGTAGATGTGTGCTAGGTCCGCTCGGTGCAGAGTTGAGTTCAATTCCTGGATATCCTTGTTAACTTTCTGTCTCGTTGATCTGTCTAATGTTGACAGTGGGGTGTTAAAGTCTCCCATTATTATTGTGTGAGGGTCTAAGGAGTCTAAGTCTCTTTTTAGGTCTCTCAGGACTTGCTTTATAAATCTGGGTGCTCCTGTATTGGGTGCATATATATTTAGGAAAGTTAGCTCTTCTTGTTGAATTGATCCCTTTACCATTATGTAATGTCCTTCTTGGTCTCTTTTGAGCTTTGTTGGTTTAAAGTCTGTTTTATCAGAGACTAGGATTGCAACCCCTGCCTTTTTTGTTTTGTTTTGTTTTGTTTTTTGCTTTCCATTTGCTTGGTAGATCTTCCTACATTCCTTTATTTTNTCTGTGTCTTTTAATTGGAGCCTTTAGACCATTTACATTTAAGGTTAGTATTGTTATGTGTGAACTTGATCCTGTCATTATGATATTAGCTGGTTATTTTGCTCATTAATTGATGCAGTTTCTTCCTAGTATTGACGGCCTTTACAATTTGGCATGTTTTTGAGATGGCTGGTACCGGTTGTTCCTTTCCATGTTGAGTGCTTCCTTCAGGGTCTCTTGTAAGGCAGGCCTAGTGGTGACAAAATCTCTAAGCATTTGCTTATCTGTAAAGGATTTTATTTCTCCTTCACTTATGAAACTTAGTTTGGCTGGATATGAAATTCTGGGTTTAAAATTCTTTTCTTTAAGAATGTTGAATATTGGCCCCCACTCTCTTCTGGCTTGTAGAG
The DNA here is from genome assembly GCF_003255815.1 of Theropithecus gelada. Lineage (NCBI taxonomy): Eukaryota > Metazoa > Chordata > Mammalia > Primates > Cercopithecidae > Theropithecus > Theropithecus gelada. The sequence goes on along the minus strand of NW_020262529.1, from coordinate 103 downwards.
TTTCTGCGGAGAGATCCACTGTTAGTTTGATCGGCTTCCCTTTGTAGGTAACCCGACCTTTCTCTCTGGCTGCCCTTAAGATTTTTTCCTTCATTTCAACTTT
>NW_020262528.1:0-2910 GCF_003255815.1 Theropithecus gelada | reverse complement strand
TGTGCACCTTGGGACGCGTCTGAGAAGTACGTGCTTGCAGCAGGTCTGAGGTGAGGGCGTGTTCCATCTCCTCTCCCTTCTCTGGCTTTGCAGGCCTTTGAAGTTGGTCCTGGAAAGTGAAATTAGTTAATGCTGATTTAAGCTCCAGGTCAAAGCCGGGGGCCCGAAGAGACCCGCCCTTCACTAGGGGTGTGAAGCATTGGGCCCTCCCATCAGGAGGCAGCAGGGACTCAAGAAAGCCCCACATGCCCTCCAGTTCCTTTATGTTGAAATTTTTTGTACTCGGCCATTCCGGGTCATTTTGGAAGGTAAATTGGGGGGTTCACATGGGAGTGTGCAGTATTCTTAGGTGTCAGGTGCGAGAGTTGAATTTGTAGAAGCTGTGCAGATAGGAAAGGGCCTGGCAGGGAGTGCTGTTTACACGAAGCCGATTTAACACGAGGTCTGTGCTCTACCTGGGTCCATGTCTGACCGGTGTCTCCCAGTCTGCAACAGGACGTTGACGTGACTTGGCGCCATCGTCCCACTCTGTGTAGATGTCTGAGGATCTGTGCGCGGCTGCTCTGTGAGAGAGTTGTGATAATGAACTGAGAAACAGTGAACAAACCCTGAATTGGTTAGCACTGGTTCCACGGCCACTTCTCCCGTGGTTGGAGTCATTCATAATAAAGTGTGCTGGACTCCTATGCAGAGCTCGGAATTTCAGAGGCCCTTTAACTCGGCAGCTAACCAGCTGCTTCCTTCAGAAGACATTTGAGTCCCCTTTACCTACCAAGGTGACCCTGGGAGTTTGAAGATGAGTGAGACAAGCCCTCCGTGTCTTGTGGATTTTACTGTCCAGAGGGGAGACAGATGTGAATGGTGGAGGCCCTATCAGAGGTCAGCGCACGTCAGTTTTGTTTCTTCAGCACTTGCTGTGTTCAGGCGGTGCCCCGGGCCATGTGCAGAGCATCTGGGGACCCTGCCCATGGCATCCCAGGCACAGCTAGCATCTGCGCCATCTTCATACTTGGCCTGAGTTTTGGGGAAGTACCGAGGATGGCTTCTGCCTTTGCTGGAGAGAGTTGGAAGTCAGGGCAGCCCTCCACAAGGAGATGATCACCAGCTGATTCCTCAAGAAAGAGAGGTGGTCCCCACATGGGCAGAGCAGAGCAGAGCAGCATGCACAGACCTGGGTGTGGGGTCTGGGGCATGTGCATCTGAGTGGGGTCTGCTGGGAGACAGCAGGGGTGAGGTGTGAAGGCAGTTGGAATTGACAGGATAAATTATCACTAAGGCGATGCTGGGAAAACATAAAATTGGGACTCTATGGGGTAAACGTGGACTTAGGGTGACCCTGGGCGTGGGTGTTTTCAGGCTCTGAAGGCAGAGATTTAGGAAATTGGGGCAGAGCTGAGCCCCAGACGAGGATGAAGACCACCCTTGGGATGTTAAATGAGACAGGGGTGGAAACCCAGTGAATGTCATGGGGGGTCAGTCCAGCAGGAAGGCAGCAGAGGAGATCGGTGTCCTCAAAGGCCCCTTGGGCCTGCCTCTCAAAGTGCTGGGATTACAGGCATGAGCCACTGCTCCCTGCTGATACTTTTAAAATTTCTAAGCTACTCTCTCTCATACCCACTCCCGTATTTTTTTTTTTTTTAGACCAGGTTTATTGGCTATATTTTTTCCAAGGGAATCAAAAAGTTACCTGTTTTGGAAGTACAAATAACACCGTGTTTAAAAACCGAAAATGCCAATTTGCATAGAAGTTTCCAAATACCCAGTTGGTTTGAGCCTTGCATTGCAGTGTCACTACCTGCTCTTAAATTTCTACACCATGTATAGATAGCGAGGCAGGGACGGCTCGTACATCTTCAGGTTTTGATTCTACTAACTTGGGCTGTATTTTCATTTATTTTGGCACACCTGTGGGTGTGGCAAGCAATGCCAGGGTATTTATTTTGAAGCTTGTCCAATAACAGTTGGGAAGATTTTCACATGTTTAGAATTTTCATAGTAATAGTTATAATTTACAAAGAATTTAAAATTGTGTAGTCATTATTTTGCTTTTTTTCTAGAGGTGCCCCGAAACAGGGTTGCTAACTATCATTCTACATCACAGGATTCAGAACAGTACCCTTTTGGAGCAGATGCCTGTAATCGAGGAATTCTGCCTAGTCAGTTCACTTTAAACGTGTTTAAAAGGGTTTCTTTATCCTAGTTGGCACCTGTGGCTATAGTTTGTTTTCACTGCTGAGGAATATTCCATGATGGAAAGCGTAATTCATCTGTTTTTCATATCGGTGGACATTTGGATTATTTTGGGAGGGTGTGTATGTCTATTCAGCCTTCATTTTTTCAGGATTTTTTGTAGAAGATAATGTAACAGTGTAACATCCTCTGGTACGGAGCCAACACGAACCCTGATTACAGCCACACAGACTCACACACAGACTCTCAGGCCTTGTTACCAACGCACAGAACCATTTTCTTAAGTTGAAACACAGTAGCAGAACCTGAAGCCATGTGAACGGGTCCTCCGATCTTACACTTGGAATTCACTTTTTATTACTATGTCTGCTAATTAGGAAGCCTATCAATTATACAGAAAGCTGAGAATATAAAATTATATGTTTATGACAGAAAAAAAACTTATTTAATACTCCAGAACACATGGCTATGTTTTTCCCTCATGGCCCCACCACTGTTTTCTTTGCTTGAAATGGGAACTGACACTTGAAGGCGGTTTTCTAGCCACTGTTAGCCTGGCATCGTTCTTCAGAGACAGAGGATGTAAAGCACATGGAATATTTCTGTTTGTGGAATGTGATTTCCCGGTCACCTCATTCAGGCTGCCGCGGCTTTCCCCTCTGGCCGCCTGCATCATGGGACGTCTGAGGAGGTCCCTGTTTCATCCTCTGGAAATTCGGA
>NW_020262527.1:0-2912 GCF_003255815.1 Theropithecus gelada | reverse complement strand
TTGGAGAAAAGTAATGGAGAGGAGGATTTATTTTAAAAAGATAGCAGACAGCCAGGCCTGGTGGCTCATGCCTGTAATCCCAGATACTTGGGAGGCTGAGGCAGGAGAATATCACTTGAGGCCAAGAGTTTGAGACCAGCCTAGTCAACATAACAAGACTCATCTCTACCAAAAAAAAAAAAAAAAGAAGAAGAAAGAAAAAGATAATAGACCTGCCCCTTTCTGCCAGCATTTTCTTTCTTTTTTTCTTTTTCTTTTTCTTTTTTTTTTTGAGGTAGAACTTTACTCTTGTCGCCCAGGTTGGAGTGCAGTGGCGTGATCTCGGCTCACTGCAACCTCCGCCTCCTGGGTTCAAGTGATTCTCCTGCCTCAGCCTCCCGACTAACTGGGATTACAGGCATGCGCCACCACACCTGGGTAATTTTGTATTTTTAGCAGACACGGGGTTTCACCATGTTGGTCAGGCTGATCTCAAACTTCTGACCTCAGGTGATCCACCTGCCTCAGCCTCCCAAAGTGTTGAGATTACAGGCACAAGCCACTGTGCAAGGCCATTTTTCCTTTCTGTTTTCTTTCTCTCTTTCGTCTCGCTCTGTCACCCAGGCTGGAGTGCAGTAGCATGATCTCGGCTCACTACAACCTCTGCCTCCTGGGTTCAAGTGATTATCCTGCCTCAGCCTCCCGAGTAGCTGGCATTACGGGCGTGCGCCACCACGCCCAGCTAATTTTTTGTATTTTCAGTAGAGATGGGGTTTTGCCATGATGGCCAGGCTGGTCTTGAACTCCTGGCCTCAATTGATCTGCCTGCCTCGACTTCCTAAAGTACCGGGATTGCAGGCATGAGCCACCTTGCCTGGCCACTGCCAGCATTTTCTGACTGGGCCCTCTCCCCCATTTCAGGTGAAGTCAGCACTGTGCTTAAGCTGGATAACACAGTGGTGGGGCAGACGTCTTGGAAGCCATGTGGCCTCAGTGCCTGGGACCAGAGCTTCACTCTGGAGCTGGAGAGGGTGAGCTGCGTTGGAGGACAACAGGGCCCGGAGGAGGAGGAGGCGTTCCATGCCTCTGGCACCCTGAGTGATGGCCCTCTTCCTCTCCCTCCAGGCACGGGAACTGGAGTTGGCTGTGTTCTGGCGGGACCAGCGGGGCCTGTGTGCCCTCAAATTCCTGAAGTTGGAGGATTTCTTGGACAATGAGAGGCATGAGGTGCAGCTGGACATGGAACCCCAGGGCTGCCTGGTGGCCGAGGTACAGCCCACCCCTGATCCTTAGAAAATGCTGCTTCTCTCTCACTCCCCCATTCCCAGTTTCCTAGAAGGGGAAAATACGTTTTAGGTCTGGCTCTTCCAGAAGGGGAAGATACGATTTAGGTCAGGCTCTTCTAGAAGAGGAAAACACATTTTAGATCCAGCTCTTCTAGAAACAGAAGATATGGCCGGGCGCGGTGGCTCAAGCCTGTAATCCCAGCACTTTGGGAGGCCGAGACGGGCGGATCACGAGGTCAGGAGATCGAGACCATCCTGGCTAACACGGTGAAACCCCGTCTCTACTAAAAATACAAAAAATTAGCCGGGCGAGGTGGCAGGCGCCTGTAGTCCCAGCTACTCGGGAGGCTGAGGCAGGAGAATGGCCGGAACCCGGGAGGCGGAGCTTGCAGTGAGCCGAGATCCGGCCACTACANAGATATGTTTTAACTCTGCCTTTCCTAGAAGAAGATATGTTTTAGGTCAGCCTCTTCTAGAAGGGGAAGAGATGTTTTAGATCTGCTTTTTTAAACTAGAAGGGAAAGATGTTTTAGATCAGGCTTTTCTAGAAAGGGAAGATAGGCTTTACATCATGCTCTTCTAGAAAGGGAAGATACGTTTTAGATTTGCCTTTTCTGGAAGGGGAAGGCATGTTTTAAGTCAGGCTTTTCTTTTTTTTTTTTTTTTTGGAGACGGAGTCTCGCTCTGTAGCCCAGGCTGGAGTGCAGTGGCCGGATCTCAGCTCACTGCAAGCTTCGCCTCCCGGGTTTACGCCATTCTCCTGCCTCAGCCTCCCTAGTAGCTGGGACTACAGGCGCCCGCCACCTCGCCCGGCTAGTTTTTTTGTATTTTTTAGTAGAGACGGGGTTTCACCGTGTTCGCCAGGATGGTCTCGATCTCCTGTAAGTCAGGCTTTTCTAAAAGGGGGAGATATGTTTTAGATCTACCTCTTCTAGAAGGGGAAGATACATTTTAAATAGATATCTTGTAGAGGGAAAGGTATGTTTTCGATCAGACTCTTCTAGAAAGGGAAGATAGGCTTTAGATCTGCCTGTTCTAGGCTGGGCGTGGTGGCTCATGCCTATAAGCCCAGCGCTTTGGAATGTCAAGGCAGGTGGATCACCTGAGGTCAGGGAGACCAGCCTGGCCAACATGGTGAAACTAAAAATACAAAATTAGCTGGGTGTGGTGGCGCATGCCTTTAGTCCCAGCTACTTGGGAGGCTGAGACAGGAGAATTGCTTGAACCCAGGAGATGGAGGCTGCAGTGAGCTGAAATCCCACCACTGCACTCCAGCCTGGGCAACAGAGCGAGACTCCATCTCAAAAATAAAATAAAATAAAATAGAAAATCTGTCTGTTCTAGAAGGGGAAGGTACATTTTAGATCAGACTCTTTTAGAAGCATAAGATATGTTTTAGATCTGGTTTCTCTTAGTACGGAGAGATAGTTTTAGATCAGGCTCTTTTAGAAGTGGCAGGTATGTTTTAGATCAGTGTATTCTAGAAGGGGAAGATACATTTTAGATCTGTCTCTGAACCTTGATAGAAAAGTACACCTTGGCCAGGCGCGGTGGCTCACACCTGTAATCCCAGCACTTTGGGAGGCCGAGGCAGGTGGATCACTTGAGGCCAGGAGTTCCAGACTAGACTGGTCAACATGGTGAAAC
>NW_020262526.1:2265-2912 GCF_003255815.1 Theropithecus gelada | reverse complement strand
GCTTCCAAATATCACTTTGCCAATTCCACAAGAACTGTCTTATCGAAAGGCTTCTGGAGGGGAAAGCTCTAACTCTGTGAGATGATTTCACAGAACACAAAGAAGTTTCTCTGAAAACTTCTTTCTCTTTGTTATCGGAGGATATTTCTTTTGGGCCTGGAGTCTTCAAATGGATCCGAAATATCTGTTTACAGATTCCACAGAAATAAGGCTAGCAAAGAGATCCACGAAATACAGATGTAACTCTGGGAGATGAATTAACAGTACACTCAGCAGTTTCTCAGAAAGCTTCTTTCCAGATTTCATCTGAGGATATTTCCTTGTTCACCATAGCACTCTATGGGTTTCCAAATATCACTTTGCCAATTCCACAAGAACTGTCTTAGCGAAAGGCTCCTTGAGGAGAAAGCTGTAACTCTGTGAGATGATTTCACAGAACACAAAGATGTTTCTCAGAAAGCTTCTTTCTCTTTGTTATCGGAGGATATTTCCTTTGGCCCTATAGTCTTCAAAGGGATCCGAAATATCTCTTCTGAAATTCCACAGAAATAAGGCTAGCAAAGAGATCAACGATATACATATGTAACTCTGTGAGATGAATTAACAGAACACTTAGCAGTTTCTCAGAAAGCTTCTTTCCAGATTTC
>NW_020262526.1:0-2239 GCF_003255815.1 Theropithecus gelada | reverse complement strand
CACCATAGCCCTCTATGGGCTTCCAAATATCACTTTGCCAATTCCACAAGAACTGTCTTAGCGAAAGGCTTCTGGAGGGGAAAACTCTAACTCTGTGAGATGATTTCAAAAAACACAAAGAAGTTTCTCTGAAAGCTTCTTTCTCATTGTTATCGGAGGATATTTCTTTTGGGCCTAGAGTCTTCAAAGGGATCCGAAATATCTGTTCTCAGATTCCACAGAAATAAGGCTAGCAAAGAGACCCACGAAATACAGATGTAAGTCTGTGAGATGAATTAACGGAACCCTCAGCAGTTTCTCAGAAAGCTTCTTTCCAGATTTCATCTGAGGATATTTCCTTTTTCACCATAGCCCTCTATGGGCTTCCAAATATTACTTTGCCAATTTCACAAGAACTACCTTAGCGAAAGGCTTCTTGAGGGGAAAGCTGTAACTCTGTGAGATGATTTCACAGAACACAAAGAAGTTTCTCAGAAAGCTTCTTTCTCTTTGTTATCAGAGGATATATCCTTTGGCCCTCTTGTCTTCAAAGCGATGCGAAATATCTGTTCTCAGTTTCCACAGAAATAAGGCTAGGAAAGATATCCACAAAGTACAGATGTAACTCTGTGAGACGAATTAACAGAACACGCAGCAGTTTCTCAGAAGTCTTCCTTCCAGATATCATCTGAGGATATTTCCTTTTTCACCATAGCCCTCTATGGGCTTCCAAATATCACTTTGCCAATTCCACAAGAATTTTCCTAGCGAATGGCTTCTTGAATGGAAAGCTGTAACTCTGTGAGATGATTTCACAGAACACAAAGAAGTTTCTCAGAAAGCTTCTTTCTCTTGTTATCGGAGGATATTTTCTTTGGCCCTATAGTCTTCAAAGGGATCTGAAATATCTGTTCCCAGATTCCACAGAAATAAGGCTAGGAAAGGGAACCACGAAATACAGATGTAACTCTGTGAGATGAATTAACAGAAAACTCAGCAGTTTCTCATAAAGCTTCTTTCCAGATTTAATCTGAGGATATTTCCTTTTTCACCATCGCCCTCTATGCGCTTAAATATATCACTTTGCCAATTCTACAAGAACTGTCTTAGCGAAAGGCTTGTTGAAGGGAAAGCAGTAACTCTGTGAGTTGATTTCACAGAACACAAAGAAGTTTCTCAGAAAGCTTCTTTTTGTTTCTTATCCTAGGATATTTCCTTTGGCTCTATAGTCTTCAAAGGGATCCGAAATATCTGTTCTCAGATTCCACAGAAATAAAGCTAGCAAAGAGATCCACGAAATACAGATATAACTCTGTGAGATGAATTAACAGAACACTCAGCAGTTTCTCAGAAATTTTATTTCCAGATTTCATCTGAGGATATTTCCTTTTTCACCATAGCCCTCTAAGGGCTTCCAAATATCACTTTCCCAATTCCACAAGAACTGTCTTAGCGAAAGGCTTCTGGAGGGGAAAGCTCTAACTCTGTGAGATGATTTCACAGAACACAAAGAAGTTTCTCAGAAAGCTTCTTTCTCTTTGTTATCGGAGGATATTTCTTTTGGCCCTATAGTCTTCAAAGGGATGTGAAATATCTGTTCTCAGATTCCACAGAAATAAGGCTAGCAAAGAGATCCACGAAATAAAGATGGAACACTGTGCGATGAATTAGCAGAACACTCAGCAGTTTCTCAGAAAGCTTCTTTCCAGATTTCATCTGAGGATATTTCCTTTTTCACCATAGCCCTCAATGGGCTTCCAAATATCACTTTGCCAATTCCACAAGAAGTGTCCTCGCGAAAGGCTACTTGTGGGGAAAGCAGTAACTCTGTGAGATGATTTCACAGAACACAAAGAAGTTTCTCAGAAAGCTTCTTTCTCTTTGTTATCGGAGGATATTTCCTTTGGCCCTATAGTCTTCAAAGGGATCCGAAATATCTGTTCTCAGATTCCACAAAAATAAGGCTAGCAAAGAGATCCACGAAATACGGATGTAACTCTGGGAGATGAATTAACAGAACACTCAGCAGTTTCTCAGAAAGCTTCTTTCCAGATTTCTTCTGAGGATATTTCCTTTTTCACCATAGCCCTCTATGGGCTTCCAAATATCACTTTGCCAGTTCCACATGAACTGTCTTAGCGAAAGACTTCTTGAGCGGAAAGCAGTAACTCTGTGAGATGATTTCACAGAACACAAAGAAGTTTCTCAGAAAGCTTCTTTCTCTTTGTTATCGGAGGATATTTCCTTTGGCCCTATAGCA
>NW_020262525.1:0-2912 GCF_003255815.1 Theropithecus gelada | reverse complement strand
CCATAGAGGGCTATGGTGAAAAAGGAAATATCCACAGATGAAATCTGTAAAGAAGGTTTCTGAGAAACTGCTTACGGTTCTGTTAATTCACCTTGCAAAGTTACATCTGTAGTTCGTGGATCTCTTTGCTAGCCTTATTTCTGTGGAATCTAAGACCAGATATTTCGGATCTCTTTTTAGAGGACCAGAGAGCCAAAGGAAATATCCTCCGATAACAAAGAGAAAGAAGCTTTCTGAGAAACTTCTTTGTGTTCTGTGCAATCATCTCACAGAGTTACAGCTTTCCCCACAAGAAGACTTTCGCTAAGACAGTTCTTGTGGAATTGGCAAAATGATATTTGGAACCCCATAGAGGGCTATGGTGAAAAAGGAAATATCCTCAGATGAAATCTGGAAAGAAGCTTTCTGAGAAAGTGCTTACTGTTCTGTTAATTCATCTCACAGAGTTATATCTGTATTTCGTGGATCTCTTTGCTAGCCTTATTTCTGTGGAATCGGAGAACAGATATTTCGGTTCCCATTGAAGTCTATAGGGCCAAAGGAAATATCCTCCGATAAAAAAGAGAAAGAAGCTTTCTGAGAAACTGCTTTGTGTTCTGTGAAATCATCTCACAGAGTTACAGCTTTCCCCTCCAGAAGCCTTTCGCTAAGACAGTTCTTGTGGAATTGGCAAAGTGATATTTGGGAGCCCATAGAGGGCTATGATGAAAGAGTAAATATCCCCAGATGAAATCTGGAAAGAAGGTTTCTGAGAAAATGCTTAGTGTTCTGTTAATTCATCTCACAGTGTTACATCTGTATTTCGTGGATCTCTTTGCTGGCCTTCTTTCTGTATAATCTGAGAACATATATTTCGCATCCCTTTGAAGACTATAGGGCCAAAGGAAATATCCTCCGATAACAAAGAGAAAGAAGCTTTCTGAGAAACTTCTTTGTGTTCTGTTAAATCATCTCACTGAGTTACAGCTTTCCCCTCAAGAAGCCTTTCGCTAAGACAGTTCTTGTGGAATTGGCAAAGTGATATTTGGAAGCCCATAGAGGGTTATGATGAAGAAGGAAATATCCTCAGATAAAATCTGGAAAGAAGCTTTTTGAGAAACTGCTTAGTGTTCCGTTAATTCATCTCACAGAGTTATATCTATATTTCGTGGATCACTTTGCTAACCTTATTTCTGTGGAATCTGAGAACAGATATTTCAGATCCCTTTCTTTGAAGACTATAGGGCCAAAGGAAATATCCTCCGTTAACAAAGAGAAAGAAGCTTTCTGAGAAACTTCTTTGTGTTCTGCGTAATCATCTGACAGAGTTACAGCTTTCCCCTCAAGAAGCCTTTCGCTAAGACAGTTCTTCTGGAATTGGTAAAGTGATATTTGGAAGCCCATAGAGGGCTATGGTGAAAAAGGAAATATCCTCAGATGAAATCTGGAAAGAAGCTTTCTGAGAAACTGCTCTGTGATGTGTGACTTCTACTCACAGAATTACATCTGTATTTCGTGGATCTCTTTGCTAGCCTTATTTCTGTGGAATCCGAGACCAGATATTTCGGATCCCTTTGACGAGTATAGGGCCAATAGAAATATCCTCCGATAACAAAGAGAAAGAAGTTTTCTGAGAAACTTCTTTGTGTTCTGTGAAATCATCTCACAGAGTTACAGCTTTCCCCTCAAGAAGCCTTTCGCTATCACAGTTCTTGGGGAGTTGGCAAATTGATATTTGGAAGCCCATAGAGGGGTATGGTGAAAAAGGAAATATCCTCAGATGAAATCTGGAAAGAAGATTTCTGAGAAACTGCTTAGTGTTCTGTTAATTCGTCTCACAGAGTTACATGTGTATTTCCTGGATCCCTTTGCTAGCCTTCTTTCTGTGGAATCTGAGATCAGATATTTCGGATCCCTTTGAAGACTATAGGGCCAAATGAAGTATCCTCCGATAACAAAGAGAAAGAAACTTTCTGAGAAACGTCTTTGTGTTCTGTGAAATCATCTCACAGAGTTACAACTTCCCCCTCCAGAAGCCTTTCGCTAAGATAGTTCTTGTTGTATTGGCAGAGTGATATTTGGAACCCCTAGAGGTCTATGGTGAAACAGGAAATATCCTGAGATGAAGTCTGGAAAGAAGCTTTCTGAGAAAGTGCTTAGTGTTCTGTTAATTCATCTCACAGAGTTACATCTGTATTTCGTGGATGTCTTTGCTAGCCTTATTTCTGTGGAATCTGAGAACAGATATTTCAGATCCCTTTGAGCACTATAGGTCCAAAGGAAATATCCTCCGATAACAAAGAGAAGGAAGCTTTGTGAGAAACTTCTTTGTGTTCTGTGAAATCATCTCACACAGTTACAGCTTTCCCCTCAAGAATCCTTTCGCTAAGACAGTTCTTGTGGAATTGGCAAAGTGATAGTTGGAAGCCCAAAGAGGGCTACGGTGAAAAAGGAAATATCCTCAGATGAAATCTGGAAAGATGCTTTCTGAGAAAATGCTTAGTGTTCTATTAATTCATCTCACAGAGTTACATCTGTATTTCATGGATCTCTTTGATAGCCTTATTTCTGTGGCATCTGAGAACAGATATTTCGGATCCCTGTCTTTGAAATCCATAGGGCCAAAGGAAACATCCTCCGATAACAAAGAGAAAGAAGCTTTCTGAGAAACTTCTTTGTTTTCTGTGAAATCATCTCACAGAGTTACAGCTTTCCCCTCCTTAAGCCTTTCGCTAAGACACTTCTTCTGGAATTGGTAAAGTGATATTTTTTAAGCCCATAGAGGGCTAAGGTGAAAAAGGAAATATCCTCAGATGAAATCTGGAAAGAAGCTTTCTGAGAAACTGCTCTGCGATGTGTGACTTCTACTCACAGAGTTACATCTGCATTTCTTGGATCTCTTTGCTAGCCTTATTTCTGTGGAATCTGAGAAC
>NW_020262524.1:0-2913 GCF_003255815.1 Theropithecus gelada | reverse complement strand
GGGTCAGATGTGGTGGCTCACACCTGTAATCCCAGCACTTTGGGAGGCTGAGCCAGGCGGATCACTTGAGGTTGAAAGTTCAAGACTAGCCTGGCCAATATGGTGAAACCCTGTCTCTACTAAAAACACAAAAAATTAGCCGGGCGTGGTGGCGGGATCCTGTAATCCCAGCTATTTGGGAGGCTGAGGCAGGAGAATTGCTGGAACCTCGAAGGTGGAGGTTGCAGTGAGCTGAGATCACGCCACTGCACTCTAGCCCGGGTGACAGAGCGACTGTGTCTCAAAAATAAAAATAAAAATAAAATCAGTATGAAAAGGCAAGAAGAGTAATGAAGGGAGGAGTAACGCTAATCAATTTTAAGACTTACTATAAAGCTACAGTAATTACAGCATAGACAGTCACAAAGATCAATGAACCAGAATAGAAAGTCCAGAAATAGACACACAAATTGACTTTTGACAAAAGTGCAAATGCTATAGAGAAAGGATAGTCTTTTCAAAAAATAGTGCTGAAAGAACTGGATATCCAAATGAAATAATAAAAACCTTGACTTAAAACCTGACACGTTATAAAAAATTAACAAAATGGATTAGAGATCTAAATGTAAAACATATAAAGAAACCCAGGAGAAAATCTTCAAAACCTGATGTTAAACAAAGAATTATTAGACATGACACTAAAAGCAACATCCATTAAAGAAAAATACAGATAAACTAGCTTCATCAAAATTAAACACTTTTGCTCTTCGACGTATTAAGAGAATGAGGAAACAAGACAAGGTAGAAACTAAAAGAAAATATCTGCAAACCACATATCTGACAAGACGTCATACCTAGAACCCTCAACACATCATTAGCCATTAGGAAAATGCAAATTAAAGCCACAATGAGGTATAACTACACATCTCTCAGAAAGAAAAAAACAAAAAAGAGTGACAATACCAAACACCAACAAGAATGCAGGTAAATGACCTCTTAAATATTGCTGGTAAAAATGTAAAATGGAAGAGCCACTCAAAAACAGCTGACAGTTTCTTTAAAAACAAAACATAAACTTAACTATATGACCCATCGATCCTACTCCTAGGTACCTGTCCTAAAGAAAGCAAAACTTACATTCACATAAAACCCTGAATATGAATACTGACAGCATCTACATTTACAATTACTAAAAACTGAAATCAACCCAATTATCTTGAATGGAAAACCAACATGGCACATTCATGCAATAAACTACTAATTGGTCATAGAATGCAACGAACTGTTGATACAGGAAACAACTTGGATGAATCTCAAAATCATGAGAGAAATTTCTGAGGGTGATGTAAATGTTCCCTATCCTAATTGCAGTAATCACATGAATCTATACACATACTGAAATTCACAGAACTATACACAGGAAGAAAAACTTAATATTAGGTGTACTTTTTAAAACTAAATTTTAAAAGAAAAAGGAGATAGGTAGTAACACTCCTCATACATACCAAGACTACAAGTTTGCTTCTTTCACAGATTCCAGGGAGGTAAGGATAAGGTGGCATTCCTTCACCCTTCAGACAAGAACTCACCCACTGATAAATGCTTGGTGGCTCAGAAGTAAAAAATGATGGATGATGCATAAATCCTGTTTGACCTTTAAAATTAGATAAATATTCAAAAAGACACAAAAATACATTAAGACAACATTATTTTATTTTAAACAGAAGATCAACAGTTACCTGTCATTCTGAAACAACTAGAATAATATTTTTCCAGCCGGGTGCAGTGGCTCACGCCTGTAATCCCAGTACTTTGGGAGGCCAAGGCAGGTGGATCACGAGGTCAGGAGTTAGAGAACAGCCTGGCCAAAATGGTGAAACCCTGTCTCTACTAAAAATACAAAAAAAAATTAGCTGGGCCCGGTGGTGCACACCTGTAGTCCCAGCTACTTGGGAGGCTGAGGCAGAAGAATCGCTTGAACCTGGGAGGTGGAGGTTGCAGTGAGCCGAGATCACGCCTGGGAGACAGAGAGAGACTCTGTCTCAAAAAAAAAAGGAATAATATTTTTCCATATTCTCCAAAATGCTTCATGTTTTCTGCCACAGTAAATAAGTGACTATGTTATTAAACATAGACCTTAAATGACTTATATTTTATCTCATCCTGGGTGGAAATTTAGCAAACTCTTGTTCCCAAGGCATATAAAGAATCTAACTAAAGGCTGGGCGCGGTGGCTAACACCTGTAATCCCAGTCCTTCCAGAGGCTGAGACAGGTGGATCACTTGAGGTGAGGAGTTCAAGGCCAGCCTGGCCAACGTGGTGAAACCCCATCACTACTAAAAATCAAAAATTAGCCAGGCGTGGTGGCATACACCTGTAATCCCAGGTACTTGGGAGGCTGAGGCAGGAGACTTGCTTGAGCCTGGAAGGCAGAGGATGTGGTGAGCCGAGATCATACCACTGTACTCCCATCTGGGTGACAGAGTACAACCCTGTCTCCAAAAAAAAAAAAAAAAAAAAAAAGAATCTAACCAAAATTTTTGTCCTAACCATAAAGGTGAAAAAAAAAAAAAAGAATCATCCAGGATTCAACTCTGTTCCAACAACTGGGCCCCAACGTTCAGTACCTTTAGCTCAGGGTCTAGGATGATACAGTGGTGATGGAAATGTTCTGTGTCTGTATCTGCACTGTCCGATACGGTAGCACTAGCCCCATGTGGCTACTGAGTTCTCAAAATGCAGCTAGTGCACTGAGGAAATACATGCTTTATTTAAGTAACATATGGTTAGTGGTACTAATTGGACAGTACAAGTCTAAGTTAAAAGCATCCTTGGCGGCCAGACATGGTGGCTCACACCTATAATCCCAGCACTTTGGGAGGCCGAGGCGGGTGAATCACGAGGTCAGGAGATCGAGACCATCCTGGCTAACA
>NW_020262523.1:0-2914 GCF_003255815.1 Theropithecus gelada | reverse complement strand
TCATCCACCTGTAGCTGTCAGTCCTCCGGGACCTCATCCACCTCCTGGAGCTGTCAGTCCTCCAGGACCTCATACACCTGCAGTTGTCAGTCCTCTGGGACCTCATCCACCTCCTGCAGCTGTCAGTCCTCCAGGACCTCATCCACCTTCTGCAGCTGTCAGTCCTCCGGGACCTCATCCACCTTCTGCAGCTGTCAGTCCTCTGGGACCTCATCCACCTCCTGCAGCTGTCAGTCCTCCAGGACCTCATCCACCTTCTGCAGCTGTCAGTCCTCTGGGACCTCATCCACCTGCAGCTGTCAGTCCTCCAGGACCTCATCCACCTCCTGCAGTTGTCGGTCCTCCGGGACCTCATCCACCTCCTGCAGCTGTCAGTCCTCCGGGACCTCATCCGCCTCCTGCAACTGTCAGTTCTCTGGGACCTCATCCACCTGCAGCTGTCAGTCCTCCGGGACATCATCCACCTGCAGCTGTCAGTCCTTTGGAACCTCATCCACCTCCCGCACCTGTCCATCCTCCCGGACATCATCCGCCTCCTGCAGCTGTCAGTCCTCCCAGACATCATCTACCTGCAGTTGTCAGTCCTCCGGGACCTCATTCACCTCCTGCAGCTGTCAGTCCTCCTGGACATCATCCACCTGCACCTGTCAGTCCTCCCGGACATCGTCCACCTGCAGCTGTCAGTCCTCCAGGACCTCATCCACCTCCTGCAGCTGTCAGTCCTCCCAGACCTCATCTACCTGCAGCTGTCAGTCCTCTGGGACCTCATCCACCTCCTGCAGCTGTTAGTCCTCTGGGACCTCATCCACCTCCTGTGGCTGTAGGTCTTCTGGGACCTCATCCACCTCCTGCAGCTGTCGGTCCTCTGGGACCTCATCTACCTCCTGCAGCTGGTGGTCCTCTGGGACCTTATCCACCTTCTGCACCTGCTGGTCCCCTAGGACCTCATCCACCTCCTGCAGCCGTAGGTCCTCCAGGATCTCATCCACATCCTGCAGCTGTTGGTCCTCTGGGACCTCATCCACCTCCTGCAGCCATAGGTCTTCTGGGACCTAATTCACCTGCAAATTGTGTCTGCCCTCCAGGGCCTCATCTACCTCCTGCAGCTCTTGGTCCTCCCGGACCTTATCCATCTTCTGCATGTTTCTGTCCTCCAGGACCTCATCCATCTTTTATAGCTGCCTTTCCTCTGGGACATCATTCACCTTTTTGTTCTGTGAGGCCTCTGGGACCTCAGACTACATCTTCACTTAGTAACCTCTAGATCCTCAGCCATGCCTTCTACCTGGGTGGCATCTGGCCCCTCAACAACCACCTTCACATGAATCTCCTCCGCTACTTCAATGATCTCCACTCGTGGCCCCTGGGACTTCAGCCACCTCCTCCGCCAGGGTCTCCTCTAGTACATCTGCCACCTCCTCCACTTGGCTGGCCTCTGCTATCTGAACTGACTCCTCCAGGACCTCAACCAGCTCCTCTACCCATTGTGGCCTGTAAGACCTTGACCACCACCTCCACATGTACCATTTCGTGTGTTTATCTGAACAGTATGAACTGAGTTGCAAAATGGATTCATCTTTCCTTTCTTGAATGAATAGAAATGTCACAGATTGTACTGCAGGGCTTTGCAATACGAGGGTAGCACTGGCTGAGGATGTGGTCACTTTGCTCAAGTTTCTGAGACTACAAGTCAGTTGCATTATTTCCTCATTATGACCTTGGCAGCAAGTATCTTCTGTAGATGAGGAAAGAGTTGTTTTGTTTTGTTTTTTTTATTTCTGGGGGGGGGACAGAGTCTCACTCTGTCACCCAGGCTGGAGTGCAGGGGTGCACTTCTGGCTCACTGCAACCTCCACCTCCAGGGCTCAGGTGATCCTTCCACCTCAGCCTCCAGAGTGGCCGGGACTACCTGTGTGCAACACCATGCTTGGCTAATGTTTTTTTGTTTTACTTTTTGTAGAGACCATGTTTCACCACGTTGCTCAGGCTGGTCTCAAGCTCCTGGAGCCATGCCATCTGCCCACTTCGGCCTCCCAAAGTGCCGAGATTACAAGTGTGAGCCACTGCGCCCAGCCAAAGATTGTTTACAGAAGCTAGAAATACCAGTTTTACAGGCGTGTATGGAACCTGGGCCATATGGCCAGCTCTGTGAGGGATGAGACCCGTCCCTGACTGGCAGGGCATCCTGTGTCCTGCAGCAGAGAGACCCACACTGAAGGGCACAGAGCTTCTGACCACCCAGTGGAAGCACAGGTGAAGGGACGCAGGGTGCAGAAGGAGGAGACAGAATCTCCTGGGAGTAAACAGGAGGCTGTGGAAGAGAAAGATGAAGCAGGGTGTCACACGGGGGTCTGTTGAACTCAGATGGAGCTGGAAGGCTGCTCCTAGCCAGGCAAGCAGTGTGAACAGGAGCGTGGTGGCTGCGTGAGGGCCACACAGAGCCACCGTGGGAGCTCAGATAGCACAGTGTGTACAGGGAATTACCCCCACAGCACTTCCTTGTTGCCCTACAGACTTTAGTCCATTATCGGCAGAAAGATGATTCTTTCCCTGGGTGTGTGAAGGCTCTGGATCAGGGTGAACGAATGCCTAGAGGTCTAGGCATTGGTCCTGTCAGGGGAAAAATTTAGCTTGGTTCTGTCAGAGGAACCTGTGTCCCTGAGTTTTTATGGCCCAAGGAGACTAGCAATGAGGATGGGTCTGGTTCAGTGCAGCTGCGGCCTTGGCCTTCAGAATGAGGCTGACTCTGGCCGGAAACTCAAGGCCAATCCTGAGCTGCCCTGGCCTCCTCTGATCTCCAGCACCCTCTCCTTCCCACCCACGACTCTCAGCTTTGCGTCTCCCAACCTTGGCCTGCAAAGTGCTTTCCCTTCCCTGTGTCTTTGCTGCCTAAGCCCAGACACCAACTCTCAGT
>NW_020262522.1:0-2915 GCF_003255815.1 Theropithecus gelada | reverse complement strand
AAAAAAAAAAAAAAAAAAAAAAAAAAAAAAAGGCCGGGCGTGGTGGCTCAAGCCTGTAATCCCAGCACTTTGGGAGGCCGAGACCGGCGGATCAAGAGGTCAGGAGATCGAGACCATCCTGGCTAACACGGTGAAACCCAGTCTCTACTAAAGAAATACAAAAAAACTAGCCGGGCGAGGTGGCGGGCGCCTGTAGTCCCAGCTACTCGGGAGGCTGAGGCAGGAGAATGGCGTGAACCCGGGAGGCGGAGCTTGCAGTGAGCCGAGATTCTGCCACTGCACTCCAGCCTGGGTGACACAGTGAGACTCCGTCTCAAAAAAAAAAAAAAAAAAAAAAAACTTAGCTGGGCATGGTGGTGGGTGCCTGTAATCCCAGCTACTCGGGAGTCTGAGGCAGGAGAATCACTTGAATTTGGGAGGCAAAGGTTGCTATGAGCTGACATCATGCCACATTGCACTCCAGTCTAGGCAGCAGAGTAAGATTCTGTCTCAAAAAAAAAAAAGTTTTTTTTTTTTTTTTTTTTGAGAATTGGGGTTTCAGCTGGGCCCGGTGACTCATACCTGTAACCCTAGCATTTTGGAAGGCCAAGGTGGGGAGAATGCTTGAGCTCAGTAGTTTGAGGCCAGCCTGGGTAACATGGTGAAACCCCGTCTCAAAAAAAAAAATTGGGAAAAAAACCAAAGCTGTGGTCTCCCTTAGTTGCCCAAGTTGCCCAAGCTAGAGTGCAGTGGCACTATCATATCTCACTGCAGCCTCAAATTCCTGGGCTTGAGTGATTCTCCCACCTCAGGTTCCTGAGTAGCTGGGACTAAAGGCGGGTACGAACACACCCAGCTGATTTACCTATATATATTTTTTTTTTTTTGAGACGGAGTCTTGCTCTGTCACCCAGGCTGGAGTGCAGTGGCCAGATCTCGGCTCACTGCAAGCTCCACCTCCCGGGTTCATGCCATTCTCCTGCCTCAGCCTCCCGGGTAGCTGGGGCTACAGGTGCCCGCCACCTCGCCCGGCTAGTTTTTTGTATTTTTTAGTAGAGACGGGGTTTCACTGTGTTAGCCAGGATGGTCTCGATCTCCTGACCTCATGATCCACCCGTCTCAGCCTCCCAAAGTGCTGGGATTACAGGCTTGAGCCACCGCGCCCGGCCTGATTTACCTATATTAAACAGGGGGCTTTGATGACAAATGATCCCCAAGCCCACGCTAGCCTTTCACTTAAGTCCTCTGTCAAGCATTTTTAACTGAGCTGCTCAAAAGACCAGGCTTACAAATTAGCAATTTCAGTTTGTTCCCTTTTTCCTCCTGGGGCCTAGGTATTCAATCAGGAAAAACTGCTTCCCAAACTGACACAGCTAGCTGGACAGCTTTTCTTAGAGCCCTTAGGAGACAGGGTCCTTTAGACTTCAGAGTTTTAGGAGAGAGAGCCAGGGAGTTCCAGATTGGTTTAGTTCTGAAAAATATACTAGGTATCTCTAAAGAGGGGAGGCATAATAAAGATTAGACAGGCCAGGCACAGTGGCTTCATGCCTGTAATCCTAACACTTTGGGAAGCCGAGGCAAGGAGGGTCACTTGAGCTCAGGCACTCGAGACCAGCCTAGGCAACATAGTTACCAACACAGGCAACAAACACCAGCCTCCTCTCTATTAAAAAGTAAATTTAGGCCAGGCATGGTGGCTCACACCTGTAACCCCAGCACTTTGGGAGGCTCACTTGGGATGGATCACTTGAGGTCAAAAGTTCAAAACCAGCCTGGCCAACATGGCAAAATCCTGTCTCTACTAAAAATACAAAAATTAGCCAGGCATGGTGGCGGGCACCTCTAATCCCAGCTACTCAGGAGGCTGAGGCAGGACAATTGCTTGAACCTGGGAGGTGGAGGTTGCAGTGAGCTGAGATTGCACCACCGTACTCCAGCCTGGGCAAAAGAGCAAGACTTTGCTCGGAGAAATGTAAATAAATATACTCTGCCCTAATGACTGCACAAGTTAGAGAAACCAAAGAGGGACTCCACAGACTTAAACAACGAAAGCCACAACCAAATAGTCTACCTACTCAAGGGCTGGCTATATTTAGTCAAGCATTAGGTAATGCATCAGTTGTTCCCTTGATCACTTATACCCGTAACAGCTAGCAATAAATATTCACAACAGTGTGGTGGAAAAGTTGGTTATAGTTAACTAGTATTTGAAAATTAAGTACTCAAGTACACTTGAGTTTGTGGGATTTCGAGGTTTGTTTTTTGGGGGAAAGTACTATTTTTCACATTTGCACAACATCACTGCAGTAACAATTCCACTTTATTCTTTCTCACACAAAGTGTAAATGATTGAGGCTAGAAATAAAAGTTATTTTTTTAAAAAAAGAGAATGTTGTCAGGCACAGTGGTTCATGGCTCTATAATCCCCGCACTTTGGGAGGCCAAGATGGGCAGATCACCTGAGGTCAGGAGTTGGAGACCAGCCTGGCCAACATGGTGAAACCCCGTCTCTACTAAAATTGCAAAAATTGGCCGGGCACAGTGGCTCACGCCTGTAATCCCAGCACTTTGGGAGGCCAAGGTGGGCGGATCACAAGGTCAAGATATCGAGACCATCCTGGCCAATACGGTGAAACTCCGTCTCTACTACAAATACATAAAAAATTAGCTAGGCAGGCCGGGCGCGGTGGCTCAAGCCTGTAATCCCAGCACTTTGGGAGGCCGAGACGGGCGGATCACGAGGTCAGGAGATCGAGACCATCCTGGCTAACACGGTGAAACCCCGTCTCTACTAAAAAATACAAAAAACTAGCCGGGCGAAGTGGCGGTTGCCTGTAGTCCCAGCTACTCGGGAGGCTGAGGCAGGAGAATGGCGTGAACCCGAGAGGAGGAGCTTGCAGTGAGCTGAGATCCGGCCACTGCACTCCAGCCTGGGT
>NW_020262521.1:0-2916 GCF_003255815.1 Theropithecus gelada | reverse complement strand
TTAGTATCAGTCCACCACCCATTCTGGATCTGTTTCAGGGGAAGTTTGTCAATCCACTGGAGATCTTGTTCTGAATAATCAGGGAAATATGGCAAGTCCCGGGGGCCCAGGTCAGGGAGCTGGAGTGCAAGGAGTTGGCTGGGAGCCTTTGCCACATTTCTTGCAGTTTGGTCTGCCAGAAAGTTGCCTTGAGCAGTTGGAGTGGTTGGTTTCTGATGCCCTGGGCAATGCACAATGGCTAACTTTTCTGGCTTCCATAGGGCTGTTAACAGGGCTAGGATCTCTTGCTTGTTTTTTTGTCTCTTTTCCTTCAGCCGTTAGTAACCCTCGCTCCCTGTGAATGGCCCCATGTATGTGCGCCGTAGCAAAAGCATATTGGTTGTCTGTATATACTGTCAGCTTCTTCTCTGTCCCTAAGGTAAGAGCTTGGGTGAGCGCTATCAGTTCGGCCTTCTGGGCCAATGTCCCCGGGGGCAGGGGTTCTGCCCAGATTACCTCAGTCTCTGAAGTCACTGCCGCTCCAGCGTACCCCTGACCTTGATGCATGAAGCTGCTCCTATCCGTGAACCAGACGAGGTCGGCGTCAGGGAGTGGGCGGTCCTGCAGGTCTTCTCGAACTCCGTGCACCTGGCTAGTATCTCGGTGCAGTCATGGAGTGGGGCGTCCAGGTCCGGGTTGGGCAGCAGCGAGGCAGGGTTTAAGGTCGTTGGGGGCAGGAAAGTTATCCTGAGAGGATGTAGTAGTAGTCCTTGGTAGTGGGTGAGCCGGGCGTTACTTATCCGTCGATTAGGTGGCTGTTTGAGTACACCTTCAATGGCATGTGGGGTAACGACCCGCAATTCTTGACCTATGACAAGTTTATCAGCATCTTGTACCATCAGAGCCGTGGCTGCAATCATTTGGAGACAAGGGGGCCACCCGGCAGCCACTGGGTCTAACTTCTTCGACAGGTAGGCAACCGGCCTCCGCCAGGGGCCTAAGTTCTGAGTTATTACCGCCTTGACGACACCTTTACTCTCGTCCACGTATAAGTGGAAGGGCTTGGTGACATCAGGTAGTCCCAGTGCAGGCGCAGAGAGTAGGGTGGTTTTGATCTGTTGGAAAGCCGACTCAGCTTCGTCTGTCCAATTAAATGGCTGCTGCCCCCGTGTTGCCTGATATAAGGGTTTAGCCAGTTCTGCGAACCCAGGTATCCATAGTCTACAAAATTTTGTTGACCCTAGGAATTTCCTCACTTGTTGGGTGGATTGTGGCCTGGGGATCTGCAGAACAGTCTGCTTCCGGGCGTCTGTTAACCAGCGCTGCCCTCCTTTTAGCAGGTACCCCAGATATGTTACTTCTGGCCTACAGATTTGAGCTTTCTTTGCCGAGGCTCGGTAGCCTAGATTTCCCAGAGCTTGTAAGAGACTCTTGGTCCCTTGAATACAAGCTTCTTGGGTCTCAGCAGCAATCAGGAGGTCATCAACGTACGAAAGACATTACAACAGCTGCCTGACTTCCTGGAGCCTCTGGGTCTATGGGGGTGTACTGTCTAAAAGCTTCTATTAATCTTTCTAAGTAGGTAGCTGGGCTCTCTGTCTTTCCCTGCAGAACAGAGTATACTTTAGCCAAATTAGTGGGCTTGCGAGCAGCTGCCCGGAGACCCGCCATTAGAGTCTGGCGATAAAGGTGTAGCCATCCCCTACCTTCTGCCGTGTTGTAGTCCCACGCCGGCCTGGTCAGAGGAAAGGTCGCGTTTATGAGGTCGGGGTTGGCAGTCGGTTGACCGTCGTCCCCCGGGACCAGCTTTCTAGCTTCTATCTGTATTCTCTCTCGTTCCTCCGTTGTGAACAAGATTCGGAGGAGCTGCTGATAATCATCCCAGGTGGGCTGGTGGGTGAACATAACACTATCCAGTAAAGCCAGTAAATCTTTGGGGTTGTCTGAAAACCGAGTACTCTGGGTCTTCCAGTTATACAGATCACTGGTAGAGAATGGCCAGTACTGGAGCCTGAGGATTCCCGTGTTATCTGGGGGTCCTATTTCCCGAAGGGGTAAAGCCACCGTGGAGTCAGGCGACTGGGGGGGGGCTAGCCTGCAAAGTGCGCCTTCGCGTCTGCCCCGCCGGCCCTTTAAAGTTACTTTCCTTTTCAGCGGGCCCGTGTGTGCTGGCCGCCTCCCGTCCGCCTGCTCCGTCCTGCAGCCTAGGCCCGGGGGCTGGGGCCTGGGGCCCGGAGGGCTACGGAGGGGGTTCTGTGAACAGTGGGTTCCCGCTATCAGGTAGAACAGGATGGGGGGGGGCAGTTGGTTGCTTGGATTTTAGTGGTCGAGCAACCAGTGCCTTACAGGGTTCAGGGGCTAATTGGAAAGGGGACAGCCAAGGAGGCGGGTTCTCAACAAGGTCCTGCCATATGAGGATATATGGGATTTGATCTAAGTGGCCCGCATGCCCAGGTAGGAAAATCTTGGACTTTACCCTAGTGATGACAGCAAGTCGGAACATCCCTTCAGGTGGCCACCTCACATCAAAGGCAGGCCATTCAGAGCGGCACAGAGTAATTAGCTTTCCCTTCCTGATTTCCAAACTAAGATCATGGCCCCTTGCTCTTACATCTTTGAAATTATTTGTAAGGAGAGATAGGGGAGTGCTCTGGGTATTACCTATCCTGTATTAATTTGTAGTCTCTTCCTGTAAAGGAATATGGGTTAGAATCCCTGTAAAGGAAATCTGGCTTATTAATAATATTTAGTCGCAAGCGCGCACCGGTAGCCCGGGTCAGAATCAGCTGCTCAGATCGCAACCGCGCTCCGGCAGCACAGATCGCAAGTGCTCCTGAAGCCTGGATCCGAGTCAGCTGCTCGGATCGCGACCGCGCTCCGGCAGCCCAGATCGCAAGCGCACACCGGTAGCCCGGGTCAGAGTGAGCTGCTCGGATC
>NW_020262520.1:0-2916 GCF_003255815.1 Theropithecus gelada | reverse complement strand
AATTAATTCAAGATGGATTAGAGACTTAAATGTTAGACCTAATACCACAAGCATTCTTATACACCAGTAACAGACAAACAGAGAGCCAAATCATGAATGAACTCCCATTCACAATAGCTTCAAAGAGAATAAAATACCTAGGAATCCAACTTACAAGGGATGTAAAGGACCTCTTCAAGGAGAACTACAGACCACTGCTCAGTGAAATCAAAGAGGACACAAACAAATGGAAGAACATACCATGCTCATGGATAGGAAGAATCAATATTGTGAAAATGGTCATACTGCCCAAGGTAATTTATAGATTCAGTGCCATCCCCATTAAGCTACTGTGACTTTCTTCACAGAATTGGAAAAAACTGCTTTAAAGTTCATATGGAACCAAAAAAGACCCCGCATTGCCAAGACAATCTTAAGCAAAAAGAACAAAGCTGGAAGCATCACGCTCCCTGACGTTAAACTATACTACAAGGCTACAGTAACCAAAACAGCATGGTACTGGTACCAAAACAGAGATATAGACCAATAGAACAGAACAGAGCCCTCAGAAATAATACCACACATCTACAGCCATCTGATCTTTGACAAACCTGAGAGAAACAAGAAATGGGGAAAGGATTCCCTATTTAATAAATGGTACTGGGAAAACTGGCTAGCCATAAGTAGAAAGCTGAAACTGAATCCTTTCCTTACTCCTTAGATGAAAATTAATTCAAGATGGATTAAGACTTAAATGTTAGACCTAAAACCATAAAAACCCTAGAAGAAAACCTAGGTAATACCATTCAGGACATAGGCATGGGCAAGGACTTCATGTCTACAACACCAAAAGCAACGGCAACAAAAGCCAAAATTGACAAATGGGATCTCATTAAACTAAAGAGCTGTTGCACAGCAAAAGAAACTACCATCAGAGTGAACAGGCAACCTACAGAATGGGAGAAAATTTTTGCAATCTACTCATCTGACAAAGGGCTAATATCCAGAACCTACAAAGAACTCAATCAAATTTACAGGAAAAAAACAAACAACGCCATCAAAAAGTGGGCAAAGAATATGAACAGACACTTCTCAAAAGAAGACATTCATACAGCCAACAGACACATGAAAAAATGTTCATCGTCACTTGCCATCAGGGAAGTGCAAATCAAAACCACAATGAGATACCATCTCACACCATTTAGAATGGTAATCATTAAAAAGTCAGGAAACAACAGGTGCTGGAGAGGATGTGGCAAAATAGGAGCACTTTTACACTGTTGGTTGGATTGTAAACTAATTCAACCATTGTGGAAAACAGTGTGGTGATTCCTCAAGGATCTAGAACTAGAAATACCATTTGACCCAGCCATCCCATTACTGGGTATATACCCAAAGGATTATAAGTCATGCTGCTATAAAGACACATGCACACGTATGTTTATTGTGGCACTATTCACAATAGCAAAGACTTGGAATCAACCCAAATGTCCATCAGTGACAGACTGGATTAAGAAAATGTGGCACATATACACCATGGAATACTATGCAGCCATAAAAAAGAATGTGTTCATGTCCTTTGTAGGGACATGGATGCAGCTGGAAACCAAACAGAAGAAAGAAGCCATATGCCTTTGAAAACCTTGCATAAATTTCTCGACAAATGCCTTGGGGTGCTCACCCTCTATCTGGATATACAATTTGACTTTAGACCAATTCATCTTAGGAGGGAAAGCCTCTAATATTGTCCCTTTCAGGCCCTGAATATCAGCATCTAGCTGAGCTGTCTCCTCATTTGCAGGAAGGCCAGGGAGGGGCTCCGGCCATCTGTTCCCTCTGTGGAGGGGGTTTTTCCCAGAAGGCTGTCGGGCCTGTCTGGCCAGTTATTAACTGTAGTATGATCATGAGAGTATGCAGTATGATCATGAGAGGAAAGTATACCTCTTATCAGTCAGTCAAGGTTTCTATGAATGGGATTATGGATGGCCACTGATTTCTCCTATTTTTCTCTAAACTTGGTAGGATCTTCTGAAAGTGGAGACAAAATGGCTTTATTATTTAAAAGATCTGTTGCTGTCCAGGAAACATAAATTCTTTGAGTAGGGGGTCTAAGATACATTCACAGAGAACATTGCATAGGAAGGTCTGGAGCTGATGGAGTCTGATTACAAAGCCCTGGGAAATAGGAAAGGTGGTAAGGCACAGAAAAAAAGTGAGCCTTGCCACATGTTCTTGGAACCTGTGCCAGTTTTACTTCTTGGTTGTTAAGTTTTACACAAATGACCTGTATGCCTTGGGCTTTGAGATCAAGAGGACTTTTTGTAAATCACCCAGGGAAAGGACGGTTAAAGAAGGCAGCTGTATATCTGAGTGGCTTTCTGGGGAGGTTGAAGGAGTCAAAGGATTTTGTTGAGGAGCCACAATAGGAGGGAGAAGCTGAAGAGATAGGGCTGGATGTTGAGGAGGGGGTTTCAAATCAGGGGCCCTGAGATCCAATAGATCCTCTGGTGGGTCAGGGACAGGGAGTTGGGGATAAAGCAGGGTGTAAGTGGGTGGAGAAGGAGGATTTATAGTGGAAGTGAATTTCAGTTTGTGTTCTAGGTCTCCTTTTCGTTGTTTAATTTTCTTAAGTGAATTTCTTTTTTTTTTTTTAATTTTTATTTTTTATTTTTTATTATTATTATACTTTGAGTTCTAGGGTACATGTGCATAACATGCAGGTTTGTTACATATGTATACTTGTGCCATGTTGGTGTGCTGCACCCATCAACTCGTCAGCACCCATCAACTCGTCATTTACATCAGGTATAACTCCCAATGCAATCCCTCCCCCCTCCCCCCTCCCCCCTCCCCATGATAGGCCCTGGTGTGTGATGTTCCCCTTCCCGAGTCCAAGTGATCTCATTGTTCAGTTCCCACCTATGAGTGAGAACATGC
>NW_020262519.1:0-8917 GCF_003255815.1 Theropithecus gelada | reverse complement strand
AAAAAAAAAAAAAAAAAAAAAGTATAGATTTCTGGCTGGGTGCGGTGGCTCATGTCTGTAATCCCAGCACTTTGGGAGGCCAAGGCGGGCAGATCACAAGGTCAGGAGATTGAGACTGTCCTAGCTAACACAGTGAAACCCCGTCTCTTCTAAACATACAAAAAAAAAAAAAAAAATTAGCCAGGTGTGGTAGCAGGTGCCTGTAGTCCCAGCTACTCAGGAGTGTGAGGCAGAAGAATCACTTGAACCTGGGAGGTGGAGGTTGCAGTGAGCCGAGATCGCGCCACTGCACTCCATCCTGGGTGACAGAGCGAGACTCTGTCTCAAAAAAAAAAAAAAGTGTGGATTCCCATGACACACCTTTGTAGACTCTGATTTCATGGATCAAAGCTCGGGATCAGAGCTCTGCATTTCTAACAAGCGAGCCAGATGATTGTGACACAGCTAGTCCATGGGCCACACTTTATGAAACACTGACGTCTACTTCCTCTTGGCTTCTTTGTTTAATCATTAAAAACACCAAGCAGGGATAGGGTCCTAAGAAGGTTGAGTCTATAACTTGGAGTAAAATGTACCTTCAAGAGCTAAAGCAAGATGGGATGTGAAAAGCCAGGACACACAGGCAAAGACATAACAAAAAGGCAGTGAGCTAATGTTACATTCAATCTTGTTCTCCCCTCGCTACAGCCTCCATCTAGGTAACCCCAACCAGTTCCAGGCTAACACTGAACCATCAAACCATCCTCCTTACAACTTATGTTGCTCAACCTTAAACAAAACAAGGCAAGGGGAGAGGTGGCTCGTGGTGACCAAGAAGTAAGATATAATTTCACCTTTGGTTTCTATAGATTTATGACCTATATGACCTTCCCCATAAAAGCACCTATGAGTAGCTGTCTTTCACCTTTTTTGGAGATCACAGACTCTTTTGAAAATATGATGAAACCTCCAATCCCTCTTTCTAGATAATTGTACATGGACACTTGTACACACCATGTGGCATGTAATTTCATGGTGTCCCACAAAAATGATCAGCTAAGACATTCTTGTTAGACCTGGAATCTAACCTTCATTCTTAGAGTTTCCTGAATGCTAACAATTTCGTCCACTCAACCTCTGGGCGGGATATATGTCTGTTTCAGTGTTATTGATGTACATCTTGACTCATCTTTGAGATTCCATGTTTATTGTCTTCTGAGGAAATGTTCAGAAACCCCCACTTGAGACACCTACTTGCCTGTTCACCTGGGTTCACTTCTTCAAGTCCTTTGGTGCAAGATGGGGGAGGCTATACCTGCTTCCACATTCTGTTCTGTGTTGATTTGAGAAAAAGTGACAACTTCATTATAGACCTGTCTGTTCTCTCCAACTCTTTGCTATGACTCAAGGGACTGCAGCTCCCAAACTTGTCATTCATTACAACCATAGCATTTAGTTGGAAAGGTTTCAGAGGAAGCTGTCAGTTCTGAAATAGAGAAAGATATTATCAATAAAAAGTGGTCCTTGTTTTTCCCTATGCATCTTCCATATTTTCCACTCATTTATCCAGGCACCCACCACGTGTCTAAGTGCCAGATCTTGCACTAGGTAGGTGGAAATAGTAAAGAGGAAAACCTCAGTCCTCACAGAGCTTAGAGTCCAGTTGGGAGAAGTAGATATTAAAGAAGTATAAAAATAACTGAAATGATTACAGATGCTACAAAGGGAAAATGAGGTGATGTGATAGGAAGGAAGCAATCCTAGGGTCCTGACTTTGGCAGAGTAGTCAAGGAAGACCTCTTGGAGGAGGTGACTTTTGAGCCCAAGACCCGGAAGATGAGAATGGGCCAGTAGGGAAAAAAAGGAGTATCTTGCACTTGACAAATCCTCTACATCTAGGACCTGCCTCCCACGAATGCCTGCCAAATGTCTCCTATATAGAACAGGCCGGGGCAGTCGTGATCAGAAGAGTTTTCTGTGTTTAATGCTTGCTTCCTGCTGCTGGCATATGTCTTCCCTCATCTGCTGACAGGCCTGTGAAGCACGAAGCCAAATTTCCCGACAGGCAGAGACGCCTTGTCAAAGAGGAAGGCGAGTGCCAGTGCCTGACATGAATCACAGGATGAGACAGATCCCTGCAGGGGCAGGCTGGGGTACACTCGGAAGGGGTGTGTCTACGCTACCCTAATGGCTTGCCTTTGAGAGCAGCCAAAGTCAATCCCATCATGAAAACCTGTAGATGCTTTTCTCAAGCTCATGGGACTGGGGAGTTAGAGGAGGGAATCCACAGGTTTGAAGAAGGGAGAGTCACACTTGTACAGGGCCTTTGGGCCAGAGAACAGTCAGGATCAAACGCTCCTCTACCGTGTCTGACTCGCAGATGCCATTGTCAGCAGATAGAGCAAACGCAACCGGGTATGTGAATTCCAAGACGTGTCTTCTTGGCTGCTGTCAGCCTCCTGGGTGGAATGCTAAGCTCAGCTTTGTGAATTCCCTATGGTCTGGATGTGTAACTCCCTGGGCTCACTGGGCCATGAGGCTGAGTTTTCCATATAAGACATTTCTGTGGAATTTCTTGGTTCAGGCTTCATTGTCCCAACATGTGGATTTCACCAACCCTTGCCAAGGCTGAGTCTGACATAGGTATAAATGTAGTTTCTTTCCCAAAGCTCTGAGAGCCACAAGCTTGCAGAATTCAGGCTAGGTCTCTAGCAGGATACACACCTCCACACCCAAGTTCCACAATGACTCTACCCTACCCCTCCCCTTGGTTCACAGGACAGGTGGTGTTCACAGGTAGGATACGCCCTAGGGATGCACTCAGAGTTTGATGATACGCCAAACAAATTTGTAGGGGAGAAATTCTTTTTGGTTCCTCGGAAAAAGTGTTGCCGGATCTGGTGACTGAACCACCTGCATATAAACCTAACCTGTCTGCCTTTCTCCGTTAACACGGCCACCATCTTAGTTGGGCCATTGTCTCTTATGTGCAGTGTGCTTCCTAACCTGTCTGTTTCCATTTTTGCACACGTCTAATTGATTGTCCTCTGTGTAGCTAGAGGGGCCTTTTGAAACGATGTTTCAGATCATGTTGTTCTACTGCCTAAAATCTGGCTGGGCACAGTGGCTCACACCTGTAATCTCAGTACTTTGGGAGGCTGAGGCAGGAGGATCCCTTGAACCCAAGAGTTTGAGACCAGCCTGGCTGAGCAACATAGGGAGACCCCATCTCTACAGAAAATTCAAATATTAGCAGGGCATGGTAGTGAGCACCTGTGGTCCCAGTTCCTTGGGAGGCTGAGGTGGGAGGTTCACTTGAGCCCAGGAGGTTAAGGCTGCAGTGAGTCGTAATTACGTGAGACTCCGTCTTAAATAAATTCTTCCATGGCTGCCCATTAAACTTGGAATAAAGCCCCAAATGCTAAGGAGGCTCTGAGTCCCTGCAGGATCCTGTCCTAGGGTGCTTCCCGACCTCTCCCATATCCTGCTCTCCTCCTTCCTCACCACAGTCCAAACATACCTGCTACATTTCCAGGATGATCCCAAACACTTTCCTGCCACAGCACCTTTGCATTTTCGAGACTCTCTTCCAAGTACACCATCCCCTCTTCTCAGGACTGGTTTCTTATCAGCTCCAATATGCCCCCCTCCCACCCTGACAAAAGACCTTTCCTAACTAACCATGTTACATAACAAAGCCTCCCCACCCACCACTGTAATTGCCTTAATGCTCGTGATAGATGTGATTTCTGTTGGGTGAGGATTTTCTCTCCTCTCCCTGTACACTCCCTGTTCTGCTGACTTTGGGCTTGGCCATGCGACTTGCTTTGGCTAATGAACTTTAGTAAATGTGACGTGAGCAGAAGCTTTAAATGTGTTCAGACGACTGGGTTTGCCTTCTTGAACTCCTGCTATTCGCCTTGAGAAGAACATTGCCCAGGTGCCGCCGGCTAAGGAGGATGGGAGGTACAGAGCGAGTGCGATCCGTAGCCCAGCGGAGCCCAGCAGAACCATGGGTGAGAAATAAACACCTGCTGTTGCAAAAGCTCCTGGGCTTTTAGAGCGGTTCGTATACAGCATTATTCCAGCAATGACTGATTAAATGCAGTGCTTTATCATAGCCTAATTCTTTTTTCTTTTTTTCTTTTTTTTTTTTTGAGACAGAGTCTTGCTTGCTCTGTTGCCCAGTCTGGAGTGCAGTGGCGTGATCTCAACCCACTGCAACCTCTGCCTTCTGGGTTCAAAGGATTCTCCTGCCTCAGCCTCCCAAGTAGCTGCGATTACAGGTGTGTGCCAACACGCCTGGTTAATTTTTGTATGTTTAGGAGAGACAAGGTTTCACCATGTTGGCCAGATTGGTCTTGAACTCCTGAACTCCAGTGATCCACACACCTTGGCCTCCCAAAGTGCTGGGATTACAGGCATGAGCCACTGCACTGGCCTAATGATTTTCTTTATTTCTTTCATTTCTTATCTGTTTCCCCCACCAGGTTGTAAATTCCATGACAGTAGGAATCATGTTTGCATTTTCCCTGCTGTATCCCAGAACTGAGGATAGGGCTTGGCACACAGTAGTAGCTCATTGAACAGCTGTTGAATGGGTAGATACTCTGTAACCACTGAACTATTCTGGTTGCATTAACAATAGCCATGCTACCTCCTAACGGCACAGGCAAGACATGTTTACGTATGCTCAATGTCTGATCACAGGCCAGACCACCGTCCCTGCATTTCCTCTAGGTAAAGCAAGCTGGAGTGCCAGTGAGAGTGTAGGGAAAATGTAGGTGCCAGGGAAAATGTTGAATTCACTCCAGTTTATTAAAAGGAAAGGAATAAATCATTTGTATACTCTATTAGTAACCAATTCTATGCATGGCACTTCCTGCTGTGGCTAAGAACTGCCATTCAAGTTTAATAAAGTAAGGGGGAAATTGACTCTCTCCCCATTTCCAAAGATTTCGAGTTATATACAGAGAAATAACAGCAAACTAATAACACTGGCTTCGTGTGCCAGGTGTACTTTCATTTCTTTCCAAACTTTTAGTCTGCAAACTAAAAATAATACATGAAGTAATTAAATGAAAACTAAGAGAAATGGAGAACATGCAGAGATGTATATCAAAAGAACATTAAAATCATATGCATGCATGGGGGGAGGTAGGAGAAATGGTTTACAAATCTAAACTCATAAAGGAAAAGAAATGCATTGTGTTAAACATAAGTCAAATGAATATCATCTTTCTCCAACAACAGTCTAATGAGTTTTTATACACAAGCCAGCTTGAGTTTCATCATGAAAGAAGACGAGGAGGAACACGGGTGATTTCATGAGTGACATGGGCTGTAATATTTGGGCTGATTTTTGGATGATTTAGAGGGAAGCCCATTTAAAATGGCCCCCGTTAAGACAGAGCCAGTTTAACCAATTTACTTTTTTAAGAGACTGGGTCTGACTCTGCCACGTAGTCTGGAGTGCAGTAGCGTGAATGCGGCTCACTGCAGCCTCGACCTCCTGGGTTCAAGCAATCCTCTGGCCTCAGCGCCCCCAAGTAGTTGGGACTACAGGCATGTGTCACCACACCAGGCTAATTTTTGTATTTTTTGTAGAGATAGGGTTTTGCCATGTTACCCAGGCTGGTCTCTAACTCCTGAGCTCAACAATCTGCCCGCCTCGGCCTCCCAAACTGCTGGGATTATAGGTGTGATACTGCGCCCGGCTTCCATTTAACCAATTTTCTATTGGTTCCCACCATGTGTTGGCCATTTGAATCTACCATACAGGGCAGCAACTCCTACTCTTGATGTCCCAACCCAGGGAGGCATCACAAATAATTTTTTACTCATCATAAGGTCTTAAGTTTGTTCAAGGTTTACATTATAATTTGCCCAAACTTAATGTAACTTTGAGCAAATTCAAGGCTATTCCTCTAATGCTTGCTTTCTACTGAGTAAGAGTGAGAAAGAGGAGATGGGGTTGTAGCTAACGTTGGGGATGGGGCAGTGACATACTGACAACCGCATCCCCTAGGGTGCATGGTGGAGAGAACAGCACCCGTCAGCAGAGATCCCAGCAGGGAAAATGTAAAGGATCTTGCAGGGGGCAGGTGTGGGAGAGGGAGCTGATCTGAGCCTAGGAGCCCTGCATCTGGCTCTCCCAAATCACTCTCAACCCTCTTCTCCTTTGCCTCTCTACCGCAGAGGCTGCAAAATAAAAAGGTGAGTGTCCCAAGTCTTGCTTAGAGCCAGAGAGTGACCAAGTGATACAGTTCTGGCCAGTGAGACTAACGAAAATCGGTTTTTGCTTTTCTGATAAGAGAGGATGGACCCATTCATGCCTCCCTTTTGCTGTTTTTCTGGCTTGCCATAAACATGGTATCTGGCATCAAAACACAGCCCTTATCTTTTAACCAAAGCAATGATCTTGGTGAAGATTCAGAGAACTTCAGGGATACTGGCCCTGACATGGATGTGCCACTGACCACAGTTGGCAACTGCCCACCTCTGGCTTCTTGTGGGGGAGAAAATAAGCCCCTCTGTGTAAGCCCAGGTTTTCTGTTCCTTGCAGCTGAATGCATTGCTAATTGATACATGACTTAACCAGAGGACTTTGGCCTCTGGATAATCCCAAAGCATCATGACATGTCACGCACACACACATGCACACAAATATATACAGAGAACTGTGCTGTTCTTTGTGCATAACGATAACATGACTCATCTTTTAAGAATGAAATGCAACACACCTGTAATCCCAGGACTTTGGGAGCCAAGGTGGGTGGATCAGGAGTTTGAGACCACCCTGGCCAACATGGTGAAATCCCGTCTCTACTAAAAATACAAAAAAATTAGCTGGGCATGGTGGCATGTGCCAGCAGTCCCAGCTACTTGGGAGGCTGAGAGGCTGAGGCAGGATAATTGCTTAAACCCAGGAGGCAGAGGTTGCAGTGAGCTGAGATTGTGCCACTGCACCCTAGCCTGGGTGACAGAGCAAGACTTTGTCTCAAAAAAAAAAGAAAGAAAGAAAGAAAGAAAGAAATACAAAAACTCAGCCCTACATTATGCCAAAAGTAGTGTAGTTTTCAAATGTGTGGCCAGAATAAGGGCCACAGCCCATGGTCATGAACAATAACAGGGGCTCACGCTCCCTGAACGTGGACCTTGAGCTAGGCACCAGGCAGGAACTAAGCTGGTCACAGTGTGGTTAGTAACAAGCCCATGAGAAATGCACCGAGGCTAGCAGAGATTAAATCACTTGCCACAAGGCTAGAAAGTGTAGACGTGGGGTTTAGGC
Source organism: Theropithecus gelada (assembly GCF_003255815.1). Taxonomy (NCBI): domain Eukaryota; kingdom Metazoa; phylum Chordata; class Mammalia; order Primates; family Cercopithecidae; genus Theropithecus; species Theropithecus gelada. Next base: position 1,647 of record NW_020262519.1, on the reverse strand, counting down.
CCAGACAGGCTGATGCGGAAGCCTAATCTCTTACCCACTGGGGAGGATGCCTTTCCACCGAGGAGCTGAAATAACTACATTGTCACGTCTGTAACAGTAAGCAAAGGCCCTAACCCACCACTGCAGCATTTGCCTGAAAAGTTGACCTACATGCAGTGATGGTAATAACAACAGTAGTAGCAGCTACCATTTATTGTGTCTTCTTTATGCTAGACATTCATTCATTCATTCATTCATTCAATAATGATAGCTTACACTCACATGATACTTCCTCTAAGCTTGGCACTACTTTCAGTGCTGTCCCTATATAAAGTCATTTAATCCTTACAGCAACCCTATGAGGGAGGTACTATGATTTTACATTTTACATATGGAAAACTAAGGCACAGAGAGGTAAACTTGCCCCAGGGTCACACAGACAGAAAGTAGTGAGGTAAGGATTCCAAACTAGGCAATCCACAGTGCTGGGTGATGCCAACGTGGTTCCTATCCATGGAGTAGCTGTCAGTAGAAGAGGCAGACAGTACCCCGTGATCTAGCTAAGGAGTGTATAACTGCAAACCAAAATAAGCATCATGCAGGAAAGAAATGGGGTTCTCTGCAATCGTATAGCCAAGAAATCTGACGTCAGGAAGGAGTCTCTGAGAAAGTAAGCTGAGATCTCAAAACTGTTGGGGAATTAGCTAGGTATTGGTATATCTGCCCACGTGTGCTTGTGCATGGGTTTGTGTGTCTATATGTGTGTGTCTTTCCCTGGGTCTCTCTGCATGTCTATGTGTGTATATGTCTCTGTGGGGCTCTTTGGTGTCTGTCTCTGAGGCTCCCACTTTCTGCATGAGTGGCTTTTTGTCCTGGGTCTCTTTGGGTGTGTGTGTCCTTGTCTTTCTTTGTGTCTGTGTCTCATGTATACGTGTGCATGAGAGGGAGAAGCTGGGAGGGTCCATGTTTCTGGCAGCTCACGGGAAGGAGAGGCAGAATATGCAAAGATCTTTGAGAAGGAAACACAATTGGACATTTAAGTCATTGAATAAGAGTTACTGAAGTCCATGCGGCTTGAGCCCAGAGGCAAACATGGCTGGAGATGAGACAGAAATGTCAGGAGAACCTGATAGCCATGACTTTGTGGTTACAGTAAGGGTTGGGGGAACTGGCTTGAGAGCAAAGGAAAGCCACCTGATAAATGTTTCTCTACCTTCTCAACCACCCTGTGAGTTAAATATCATTATCCTCATTTGATAGATGAGGCAACGGACTGAGAGAGATTAAACTATTTGCCTAAGGACACACAGCAAGAAGGTGATTGAGCCTGTAGATAAGCACAGGTCTGACTCCAGAGCTTCCTTTCATTCCATCACATCAAACACGGCCATACTCACTGGGGACCTCTGTGTCCATAGCTGCTTAAAAAAAAAATAGATCTGAATGAGCTTGGCCAAGGAGTTACGATTCCTGAGGGCTCTCTATGACCTAGGCACTCGAGAGCTGGTCCAGAAAAGTTATGCTCACAAATAGTTGCTTCATAAAGCACTCATAAGTGAAATACATAGAATTCATGGGGTTTTGGGCATTTTATATTGGTGGTATTAAAATCTACTTGGCCTGATTTTCCAGAAGTATAAAACCCGGGCCTGGGCAGTTTCCCTGGCA
>NW_020262518.1:0-2916 GCF_003255815.1 Theropithecus gelada | reverse complement strand
TTTTGTGAAGTCATCAGGAGACTAACAGATCTGTGTAAGGGGTGCAGCAGAATTGATCTAATCCTCATGGCATCTTTTTTGTCTCATTGCAGATTTTACCATTGCCTGACCAGGGTACGTACCTTGAACTAACTCACTTTCTGAGAAACAACCTTGCTGGCTTTAATATATAGAAACCTTAATCTGGGTTCCTGTTAAAAATATTGGGGGTGTGGTGAGAACAAATGATTTTGTAAGTGTATAACTATGACCAGTGGGGCTGTAGAAATGTGTGTGAACCCAGAGGACCAACCAGGAGATTTTGTGTGAGCCAGTGTGTCTTCACCTGGAGTAGGAGAAGTGAGTGCAGCTCTCACTGACTTATCCTGATGTTGGTGGTTCTAAAGAGTGGATTCTGGAGAATCTCAGCAGGGAAGAGGATGCCTTTCCAGGTAGGCAACAAGACATTAGATGGGATCTAATGAAACAGCATTTCCAGGAACCTTCATGTTATACCTGCTGCTTGGGAGGCTGAGGGATGGTGTAGAAATAGAAAAAGAAAAGGTAAATATAAGTGAAGTTTGTTCTTTTTAGAGTTTAATGTCATCTTGGTGAGAAGTACTATGTTTATGGGCTTTTGAGTATCCTGTGTTTTCAATCACCTCTTCTTATTTATTATTTAAAGATGATCTTTCTAGAACACCTGCTCTTTTCTGCCTCTGCCACTGCAAAATCTCAAAGTCTTTTGTTTGGGATGCAGTTTTGTCACAGGCAGTTACTCAATCCTGGAGACAGAATTCTTCTGTGATGTGCCCAGATGCATAGGAGAGATTAATCCTCACCTTATGAACTGTTAGGTTTCCTGGCAGCACACTCATTTGTCTGTTTTTCCTGCTTCCCTCTGGTATCAAGAGCTCTTCCTGGGTGTGGAGGACAGAATGAAAATTCACTCTGGGCTCACTGCAAAAGCTCCAGTGTCTTGGAAATGGAGGGAGAAGTATAACCTTGAGCACATTGTCAGCATTCTGTCTTTATTTGAATGAGAATATGCAGTTTTACCATCATTTGTTGAAGAGGCTGTCCTTTCCCCATTGTGTGTTTTTGACACCTTTGTTGAAGATCAGTTTACTGTATATGTGTGCATTCAATTCTGGGCTCTCTACATTTGTGAAACTTATGTGTGCTGGAACCATGCTGTCTGAATTTTTGTATTTTGTGTGTGTGTGGATTTTAATCTCATGAATGTGTATTCTCTAACACTGTTTTTTTGACATCATCATGGTTACTTGAAGCACATAAAATTCATTAAAATAGTAGGGTTATCTTTTCCATTTCCGCACAGATAGCTGTTACCAGTTTGACAGTAATTGTTGTGAGTGTGTAGATCATTGTGTAGTATTGTGTGTTAGTGAGGTTTGGTCTTCCTATCCATGAATACAGGATGCCTTTCCACTTATTTGTACCTTCTTTACTTCCTAGGATCTTCATGTTGACAGCTGATAAGTTAGATCTAACATGACTGACAGAAATTTTTGATTTCTTACACCAATATTTTGTATGTCTGAAAAAATAGGCATCAAATATATATATATATAGGTATATATACACACACAAATATGAGAGGGAGGAAGGCACTCTTCCGTTGACCCTCAGTGTGCATTTTAGTTCCATTTTCGGTTGACTGTTTTGTATTGCTGCCTGATGCCTCTAGTACAAGGCCAAGGCCTCCATGTCTCATGTCTTTCCTGCTCCCCTTCTCTGCCATCCCTCTTCCACTCAGGGGTACAGCCCAGTATCAACTCAGTCCATGCTTGTTAATCAACCACCTCCATACACCACATCCAGCAAAGCTCTCTGAGTGACTCACAGTCACCAGCCACCAGTGCACTGACCTTTCCTCTGTGTCCTTCCAGCTCATCCTGAGGACGACCTGTTTTTAAGATGCTCACCACAATACAAAGACGAAGATGATGATGATGATGACGTTGATTGTGATGTTGATTGTGATGATGATGGTGATGTCCAGGTAAGACCCACTGTTTTTGTCTTCTACAGCAATGTTGCTTTCCTGATTGCTTTACTTCTCAATTAATTTTGATATGAGAATCTGGCAGTGCACATTATGTACACTGTACACTATTCTCTTTGTGGGGCTGGAATTCAGTAGGCGTGTCTTCTCAACTGATACATGGTCCGCTAGGGTGCTTTTCAATGACGGCATCCAGTATGCCTGGAATGCTGAAACATTTTCCACAATACCACTTTTCCTCCTTAGATTAAGCATTGTGCATTTGCATATAAAATTAAATTTAAAGGTAAATTCTGCTCATAAAGGTCTTGTTATTCTATAGCTATCTTCTGTGCTAGGCTTTGGGGACTTTGACCTATGGCTCAATCACTGTACTGCCTTCTGGTTTTTTATTGTTGTCCAGAGAATAACAGATCTGTGTGAAGCGCACAGCAGAATCTGATTCTCATGTTTTATTTTATATAATTGCAGGGAACAGCTTGGAATGAAAACGGTATGTACCATGAAATAACTCACTTCCTGAGGGAAAAACTTGCTAGCTTCAGTGTATAGAAACCTGATTCTGGGTTCCTGCTGGGAAAGAGGCTTGGGGTTCTCGTGAAAGTGATTCTGCCAGTATAGAACTCTGGCCCGAGAAGCTGTAGGAAGGTTTGTCAATCCAGAAGAAAGATGAGGGGATCATGTATGAAGCAGCGTGGGGTGGGAGAATAGCCCATCATTCAGCTTCAGCTAAAGTAGGAGGAGTGGGTGAGTCACTCTGTCTAATGACTTATCCTGGTGTTTTTCTTTCTAAAGACTTGATGCTGGAGAGTCTAAGTGAAGAGGAGATTCATCCAGGTAGGGAACTACATGCCAGGAAAAACCCAATGGGAAAAGGTTCCCAGGAGCCTCCAGGTTATCCCTGCTGC
>NW_020262517.1:0-2918 GCF_003255815.1 Theropithecus gelada | reverse complement strand
ATCACAAAGCAGTTTCTTAAAGAGCTTCTATCAAGTTTTCATCTGAAGATATTTCCTTTTTCACCTTAGGCCTCCATGCACTCCCGAATATCCCTTTGCAGATTCCACAAAAAACAGGGTTACAAAACTGCTTAATGAAAAGTAAGGTTTACCTCTGTGAAATTAATTCACACATCACAAAGAAGTTTTTCGGAAAGCTTCTTTCTAATGTTTATCTGAGGAAATTTCCTTTTTACCATAGACTTCAATGCACTCCCAAATATCCCTTCTCAGATTCCTCAAAAACAGTGATTCTAAACTGCTAAATCAAAAGAAAGGTTTAGCTCCTTGAGATGAATGCTCATATCACAAAGCAGTGTATCAGAAAGCTTCTTTCTAGTTTTCATCTGAAGATGTTTCGTTGTTCACCATAGGCCTCAATGCACTCCAAAATGTCACTTTGTGGATTCGTCAAAGACAGTTTCCAAACTTTGCCTTGTAAAGAAAGGTTTAACTTTGTGAGATGAATGCACACATCACATTGCAATTTCTCAGAAAGCTTCTGCCTAGTTTTCATCTGAAGATACTTCTTTCTTCACCTTAGTCTTCAAAACACTCCGAAATATCCCTTTGTAGATCTTACACAACCAGTGTTGCCACACTGCTCACTGAAAGAAAGGTATAACTCTGTAAGAGGAATGCACACATCACAAAGCAATTTCTCAGAAAGCTTCTCTCCAGTTTTCATCTGAAGATATTTCCTTTTTCAATATAAGCCTCAATGTGCTCCCGAATATCCCATTGCAGGTTCCACAAAAACAGTGTGAACAAACTGCTCAAAGAAAAGAAAGGTTTAACTCTGTGAGAGGAATTCACACATCACAAATCAGTTTCTCAGAAAGATTCTTTCCAATGTTTATCTGAGGATACTTCCCTTTTAACTGTAGGCTTCAATGTGCTCCCAAATATCCCTTCTCAGATTGCACAAAAAACAGTTATTCTATAGTGCTCAGTCAAAAGAAAGTTTAACTAAATGAGATGAATGCACATATCACAAAGCAGTGTCTCAGAAGCTTCTTTCTGGGTTTCTTCTGAATATATTTCCTTGTTCACCATAGCCCTCATTGTGCCCCAAGATGTCCCTTCGTGGATTCGTCAAAGACATTGTTCCCAAACTGTGAAATGTAAAGAAAGATTTAACTCTGTGGGATGAATGAACACCTCACAAAGCAGTTTCTCAGAAAGCTTCTGTCTGGTTTTCATCTGAAGACACTTTCATCTTCCTCTGAGACTTCAAAGCACTCCGAAATGTCCCTGTATAGATTATACACAAACAGTGTCTCCTCACTACACAATGAAAACAAAGGTATAACTCTGTGAGATGAATTCACATATCACAAAGAAGTTTCTCAGAAAGCTTCTTTTTTTTTTTTGAGCTGAGGATATTTGGTCTGAAAGCGCCTCCGTGTGTCTCATTGCAGATTCTACGAAAACACTGTTAGCAAGTTTCTCAATGAAAACAATGATGTATGTCTGTGAGTTGAATTCACCCACAACAAAACAGTTTCTTAGAAGCCTTCACTGCAGCTTTTGTCTGAGGATATTTCATTATTCACCATGGGATTCAACAGTATTCAAGATATCACTTCTGAGATTCCACAAAATCAGTGCTAGCAAACTCCTCCATGAAAGAGTGGTGTAACACTGTGAAATGAATTCACACATCACAAAGCAGTTTCTCAGAAAGCTTCATTTCGATTTTTCTCTGAGGATATTTAATTTGTCCTTATACTCTTCACACCCATCCGAAATATCAGTTCTCAGATTCTACAAAGACAGTGCTAGCAAACAGCTCCAGGAAATAGTGGTGTAACTCTGTGAGATGAAGTCACATATCAGAAAACAATTTCTCCGAAAGCTTCTTTCTAGTTTTTATCTGAGGATATTTCCTTTGTCACTGGAAGCTTCATTGCTCTGAGAAATATCCCATTGCAGATTTCAAGAAAACTGTGTTAGCAAACTGATCAACGAAGAGGAAAGTGTACCTCTGTGAGTTGAATTCACACGTCACAGTGCAGTTTCTCAGAACGCTATTTTCCAGTTTTTATAGCTGGATATTTCCTCTTTCACCATAGGCCTCAAAGTGCTCCCAAATATCACTTTGCAGATTCCAAGAAATCAGTGTTAGCAAATGGATTCATGAACAGAAAGGTGGAAATCTGTGAGATGAATTCACAGATTTGAAAAAAGTTTCTCAGAAAACTTCTTTCACGTTTTTAAATGATGATATTTCCTTTATGAGCGTAGGCCTCAAAGCAATTGAAAGTAACCCTTCTCAGATTCCCAGTGACAGTGGTAATAGACTGCTCCATGAAAAGAAAGTGTAACTCTGTGAGATTAATTCACACATCACAAAGTAGTTTCTCAGAAAGCTTCCTTCTAGTTTTTATCTGAGGACATTTCCTTTGTCACCATAAGCTTCAGTGCGCTAAGAAATATCCCATTGGACATTTCAAGAAAACAGTGTTAGCAAACTGATCAATGAAAAGAAAAGTGTAACTCTGTGAGTTGCATTCACACGTCACAATGCAGTTTCTCAGAATGCTTCTTTCCAGTTTTTATCTGAGGATGGTTCCTTTTACACCAAAGCCCTCAATGCATTCCAAAATATCACTTTGCAGATTCCGTGGAACAATGTTAGCAAACGGCTTCATGAACAGAAAGGTGGACCTCTGTGAGATGAATTCAGAGACCAGAAAGAAGTTTCTTAGAGAGCTTCTTTCTCGTTTTTATCTGAGGATATTTCCTTTGGCCCTATAGTCTTCAAAGTGATCGAAAGTATCAGTTTTCAGATTCCAGAAAAACAGGGCTAGCAAGCGGCTTTATGAAATACAGGTGTAACTCAGTGAGTTGAATTCACACATCACAAAGCAGTTTCT
>NW_020262516.1:0-2919 GCF_003255815.1 Theropithecus gelada | reverse complement strand
GGAGTGAGGGGAAGGGGAGGAGGAGGAGGGAGACACAGAGGAGGGAGGGGGGGGAGGGGGGGGGGGAGGAGGGAGACACAGAGGAGGGAGTGGGGGAAGGGGAGGAGGAGGGCGAGAGGGAGGGAGACACTGGTGGCTTCTGACTCCTTTTGTTGTCTTGCTCCATTGAGAAGTCACACAGCGTTGTGTCCATCCTGGGGGCATCAAGAGCCCTCATTTTCAGAGGTGGGGGTGTAGACCCACCCTGGGTGGGAGGAACATTGGTCACATCAGAGAAGAGCTTCAGGACAGGACTGTATGGCTACCATTGAAACAGGGTCTCTGTCACACCCTCTCAGCTCTCAGAGCCACACCCCAGTTGACTTTGTTTATTGGCCCACTTCATTCTCAGAACCTGGGAATCTCAGATCTTCTGGGAGACTGACAGAATCTTTCACAAGCATCGCAGATGCTTGTCATTTACCGACAGAGGAAAGGCGTCTGAAATCTTGCAGGGAGGGTGGTGAGGTGGTTGTGACACTGAGGAACACTGTGCAACACTCAGGAAACGATGGATTGTGCATGACCAGAGGAGTGGAGAGATTTTGGCTCAGAGTGAGTTGGGATGGCTTCAGCACGTCTTCATTCACTTTCCCATGCCCTGGCGCCTCAGTTTCTCTCTCTGCCATTTGCTCTCTCTTTCTGGTAATAGTAATGCTGTGCAGAATTAGATCATGCAGACAACAGAGGAGCATGGCGGGTGTGTGTGCGCAGTTGTGGGGATGGTGCTGACTACTCTCGATATCACGGCTGTTATGCACCACATGAAAACTAACCCAGTCTTACTAAGGAGAGATGTTACTGGAAGAGATTCTTGCATGGGGAGGAGGGCTATTGCCACAGGGAAGGAGATCACACCAACTGTGGGGTCTGCCAACATCACAAGGGTGAGGCAAAGAGGGCGTTTCTTTTATGAAGGGGAGTCAACAAGGCCAGAAAGAACCAAGTGGGGAAAGTGGTTTGAAGAAGTGGAGGTGGCGTGATTGAGACCAGACTGTAGATCCCAGAGTGTTCTCAGGAGGGGCTGTGTGCTGGCTCAGAAGGAGAGATGGTCTGCCAAAGTGTGGTTAGCAAGCATTTTGTTCCAATTGATCAGTGGGACAGAAAGCTCAGTACATCACTTATGACTCAAGGAATGGGAGTTTGGAGGGTCTGTGTCTGACCTTATCATAGGTAAATGGGTGTGGGCAACTGTGACTTTTATCTAAGTCATATGAGGGGTTTTTGCAGTGTTCTCAGAACATAAAAGGTGGGACAATTTCTTAACCTTCGCTGTTTTCTAAGATCGCAAGGCTCCTGTGAAGTTTAGCCTTGTCATGTGGCTCCAAAGGACAGGCGTGTGTGAGACACTGCCTTGACATCCACTTAGAGCAAGGCCGGGCCTGAGAATGTGGTGGCGAGTGAAGTCTGCCTGTCCTCCACTCAGCATCATGGGGACTGGGTTCTCCGCCCCTGCAGGCATTCAGCGCAGGCTGGGCAATCTGTATGAAGGCCTGTGGCTTAAAAGTCCAGCTGTTGCCGGGAGCTCTGGGCTTCCTGAGGTCTCCGAGTCCGCTGTTTCTCTCTGCAGTATCCCAGGTGGGCTGGTGTATGTGCTGCCAAGTGGGGAAGGCTTGAGCTCCTCCTTGCTTCTGGTCGTTGGCTCCTAGAAATTCAATGTTACTCTCAGGGTGAGAGTAAATAATAGGAGATGTGTTTTTTCCTTCAGCGGCAGATGTATGTCTGGAAAACAACTGTTTGAGAATTTCATTAAAAATCAAAACCTTTTGTCATTTTTGAGACTTTATTTCATGCTGTGATATAGTGTTGGAATAAAAAGCTTGTTGTAATTTAATCCCCTAATTCTCCTGTGTAAGAGTCACACAGTCTGGGGCACTACACTTCTGATCCGAGGCACTACTGATAAAGGGGATCCTCATTCCTATCCCTGTGAGGGGCTCCCTGGCTTTTACGTGAGGAAGCTACAGCATTATGTTTGGACCAGTGCATCAGTTAAGCTGCTATTGAAGATAAAAATCCAGGCCTTGTGAATCACATGGAGATCCCATTAAAAACACAGTGATTAAGCAATCAGCTCCCTTGAGACTCCTTGGGTAAATGTGGATTTTTGTGTATTTCATTTTTGTACACTATAACTCAATGATGGTGACTTTCCTTGGGCTCTGGTTCTGGTTTGAAAGCACAGAGTTGGGCATGCAGTGCTGTATGCACAGTTCCCAGAGGTCTGCAGACTTGGCATGAAGGAGGCTCCTAGGTTGGCTGGAAACTTATCTCAGCCACACACAGTCTGTGGAAGGAGGCAGGCTCTGGCAGACTCTGCCTACTGGAATGAGTAACTGTGAACAAGAAGTTCATAGAGTTCTGTGGTTTGGTAAACATTTTCAGCTTGCCAAGTGTTTCCACCCAAGACACCATGAGTAGAGAGCAGACAGTGATGACTTCAGGGTCCTGTTGGTGGCACACCCTCAGTAACAGCTAGTTCTGGCTGCAGTTAGTGTCTTGGGAGGAGAGTGTCAGTGGGAGGTAGATGCTTCATCATGAGGCCTGTAGCATGAGCCCAGAGAGGGATGGAGGGAATCTTGAGGCTGAAATCTGAAAGTAAATTCTAGGGGAATCACAGGTAAGCCTCCAGATGAGAACAGAAGTGAAGGAGATGTCCAGAATCACACCCATAGTCTCAAAGAAGGGAGATGGGATGCTATTGGGGAGGTGGGATGCTGTTGGAGAGGTGGGATGCTGTTGGGAATGTGGGATGCTGGTGGGGAGGTGCGATGCCGTTGGAGAGGCAGGATGTTGTTGGGAAAGTGAGATGCTGGGATGGTGGGATGCTGTAGGGCAGGCAGAATGTTGGGAAGGTGGGCTGCTGTTGGGAAGGTGAGA
>NW_020262515.1:0-2919 GCF_003255815.1 Theropithecus gelada | reverse complement strand
CTTTTGCTGCTGTTGCTTTTGGTGTTTTAGACATGAAGTCTTTGCCCATGCCTATGTCCTGAATGGTACTACCTAGGTTTTCCTCTAGGATTTTTATGGTATTAGGTCTAACATTTAAGTCTCTAATCCATCTTGAATTAATTTTCGTATAAGGAGTAAGGAAAGGATCCAGTTTCAGCTTTCTACTTATGGCTAGCCAATTTTCCCAGCACCATTTATTAAATAGGGAATCCTTTCCCCATTTCTTGTTTCTCTCAGGTTTGTCAAAGATCAGATGGCTGTAGATGTGTGGTATTATTTCTGAGGACTCTGTTCTGTTCCATTGGTCTATATCTCTGTTTTGGTACCAGTACCATGCTGTTTTGGTTACTGTAGCCTTGTAGTATAGTTTGAAGTCAGGTAGCGTGATGCCTCCAGCTTTGTTCTTTTGACTTAGGATTGTCTTGGAGATGCAGGGTCTTTTTTGGTTCCATATGAACTTTAAAGCAGTTTTTTCCAATTCTGTGAAGAAACTCATTGGTAGCTTGATGGGGATGGCATTGAATCTATAAATTACCTTGGGCAGTATGGCCATTTTCACGATATTGATTCTTCCTATCCATGAGCATGGTATGTTCTTCCATTTGTTTGTGTCCTCTTTTATTTCACTGAGCAGTGGTTTGTAGTTCTCCTTGAAGAGGTCCTTTACATCCCTTGTAAGTTGGATTCCTAGGTATTTTATTGTCTTTGAAGCAATTGTGAATGGAAATTCATTCATGATTTGGCTCTCTGTTTGTCTGTTACTGGTGTATACAAATGCTTGTGATTTTTGCATATTGATTTTGTATCCTGAGACTTTGCTGAAGATGCTTATCAGCTTAAGGAGATTTTGGGCTGAGACAATGGGGTTTTCTAAATATACAATCATGTCATCTGCAAAGAGGGACAATTTGACTTCTTCTTTTCCTAACTGAATACCCTTGATTTCTTTCTCTTGCCTGATTGCCCTAGCCAGAACTTCCAACACTATGTTGAATAGGAGTGGTGAGAGAGAGCATCCCTGTCTTGTGCCAGTTTTCAAAGGGAATTTTTCCAGTTTTTGCCCATTCAGTATGATATTGGCTGTGGGTTTATCATAAAAAGCTCTTATTATTTTGTGGTACGTTCCATCAATACCGAATTTATTGAGCGTTTTTAGCATGAAGAGCTGTTGAATTATGTCAAAAGCCTTTTCTGCATCTATTGAGATAATCATGTGGTTCTTGTCTTTGGTTCTGTTTATATGCTGGATTATGTTTATTGATTTGCGAATGTTGAACCAGCCTTGCATCCCAGGGATGAAGCCCACTGGATCATGGTGGATAAGCTTTTTGATGTGCTGCTGAATCCGGTTTGCCAGTATTTTATTGAGGATTTTTGCATCGATGTTCATCAGGGATATTGGTCCAAAATTCTCTTTTTTTTGTTGTGTCTCTGCCAGGCTTTGATATCAGGATAATGTTGGCCTTATAAAATGAGTTAGGGAGGATTCCCTCTTTTTCTATTGATTGGAATAGTTTCAGAAAGAATGGTACCAGCTCCTCCTTGTACCTCTGGTAGAATTCAGCTGTGAATCCATCTTGTCCTGGACTTTTTTTGGTTGGTAGGCTATTAATTATTGCCTCAATTTCTTAGCCTGCTATTGGTCTATTCAGGGATTCAACTTCTTCCTGGTTTAGTCTTGGAAGAGTGTAAGTGTCCAGGAAATTATCCATTTCTTCTAGATTTTCCAGTTTATTTGCGTAGAGGTGTTTATAGTATTCTCTGATGGTAGTTTGTATTTCTGTGGGGTCGGTGGTGATATCCCCTTTATCATTTTTTATTGTGTCTACTTGATTCCTCTCTCTTTTCTTCTTTATTAGTCTTGCTAGTGGTCTGTCAATTTTGTTGATCTTTTCAAAAAACCAACTCCTGGATTCATTGATTTTTTGGAGGGTTTTTTGTGTCTCTATCTCCTTCAGTTCTGCTCTGATCTTAGTTATTTCTTGCCTTCTGCTAGCTTTTGAATGTGTTTGCTCTTGCTTCTCTAGTTCTTTTAATTGTGATGTTAGAGTGTCAATTTTAGATCTTTCCTGCTTTCTCTTGTGGGCATTTAGTGCTATAAATTTCCCTCTACACACTGCTTTAAATGTGTCCCAGAGATTCTGGTATGTTGTATCTTTGTTCTCATTGGTTTCAAAGAACATCTTTATTTCTGCCTTCATTTTGTTATGTACCCAGTAGTCATTCAGGAGCAGGTTGTTCAGATTCCATGTAGTTGAGCGGTTTTGATTGAGTTTCTTAGTCCTGAGTTCTAGTTTGACTGCACTGTGGTCTGAGAGACAGTTTGTTATAATTTCTGTTCTTGTACATTTGCTGAGGAGTGCTTTACTTCCAATTATGTGGTCAGTTTTGGAATAAGTGTTATGTGGTGCTGAGAAGAATGTATATTCTGTTGATTTGGGGTGGAGAGTTCTGTAGATGTCTATTAGGTCTGCTTGCTGCAGAGATGAGTTCAATTCCTGGATATCCTTGTTAACTTTCTGTCTTGTTGATCTGTCTAATGTTGACAGTGGAGTGTTGAAGTCTTCCATTATTATTGTATGGGAGTCTAAGTCTCTTTGTAAGTCTCTAAGGACTTGCTTTATGAACCTGGGTGCTCCTGTATTGGGTGCATATATATTTAGGATAGTTAGCTCTTCCTGTTGAATTGATCCCTTTACCATTATGTAATGGCCTTGTCTCTTTTGATCTTTGATGGTTTAAAGTCTGTTTTATCAGAGACTAGTATTGCAACCCCTGCTTTTATTTGTTCTCCATTTCCTTGGTAAATTTTCCTCCATCCCTTTATTTTGAGCCTATGTATGTCTCTGCATGTGAGATGGGTCTCCTGAATACAGCAGACTGATGGGTCTTGACTCT
>NW_020262514.1:1583-2920 GCF_003255815.1 Theropithecus gelada | reverse complement strand
GTGGGCTTCCAAATAACACTTTGCCAATTCCACAAGAACTGTCTTAGCGAAAGGCTCCTTGAGGGGAAAGCTGTAACTCTGTGATATGATTTCACAGAACACAAAGAATTTTCTAAGGAAGCTGCTTTCTCTTTGTTAACGGAGGATATTTTCGTTGGCCGTATTGTCTTCAAAGGGATCTGAAATAACTGTTCTCAGATTCCACAGAAATAAGGCCAGCAAAGAGATCCACGAAATACAGATGTAACTCTGTGAGATGAAATAACAGAACACTCAGCAGTTTCTCAGAAAGCTTCTTTCCAGATTTCATCGGAGGATATTTCGTTTTTCACCATAGCCCTCTATGGGCTTCCAAATATCACTTTGACAATTCCACAAGAACTGTCTTAGCGAAAGGCTTCTTGAGGGGAAGTCTGAAACTCTGTGAGATGATTTCACAGAACACAAAGAAGTTTCTCAGAAAGCTTCTTTCTCTTTGTTGTCGGAGGATATTTCCTTTGGCCCTATAGTCTTCAAAGGGATCCGAAATATCTGTTCTCACATTCCACAGAAATAAGGCTAGCAAAGAGATCCTCGAAATACAGATGTAACTCTGTGAGTTGATGTAACAGACCACTCAGCAGTTTCTCAGAAAGCTTCTTTCCAGATTTCATCGGAGGATATTTCCTTTTTCACCATAGCCCTCTATGAGCTTCCAAATATCACTTTGCCAATTCCACAAGAACTGTATTAGCGAAAGACTTCTTGAGGTGAAAGCTGTAACTCTGTCAGATGATTTCACAGAACACAAAGAAGTTTCTCAGAAAGCTTCTTAATCTTTGTTTTCGGAGGATATTTCCTTTGGCCCTATAGTCTCCAAAGGGATCCGAAATATCTCTTCTCAGATTCCACAGAAATAAGCCTAGCAAAGAGATCCACGAAACACAGATGTAACTCTGTGAATTGATTTAAGAGAACACTCAGCAGTTTCTCAGGAAGCTTCTTTCCAGATTTCATTGGAGGATATTTCCTTTCTCACCATAGCCCTCTATGGGCTTCCAAATATCATTTGCCAATTCCAATAGATGTCTTAGCGAAAGGCTTCTTGAAGGGAAAGCTGTAACTCTGTGAGATGATTTCACAGAACACAAAGAAGTTTCTCAGAAAGCTTCTTTCTCTTTGTTATCGGAGGATATTTCCTTTGGCCCTATAGTCTTCAAAGGGATCCGAAATATTTGTTCTCAGATTCCACAGAAATAAGGTTAGCAAAGAGATCCACGAAATACAGATGTTACTCTGTGAGATGAATTAACAGAACACTCAGCAGTTTCTCAGAAAGCTTCTTTCCAGATTTCTTC
>NW_020262514.1:0-1483 GCF_003255815.1 Theropithecus gelada | reverse complement strand
GATAACAAAGAGAAAGAAGCTTTCTGAGAAACTTCTTTGTCTTTGTTATCGGAGGATATTTCCTTTGGCCCTATAGTCTTCAAAGGGATCCGAAATATTTGTTCTCAGATTCCACAGAAATAAGGTTAGCAAAGAGATCCACGAAATACAGATGTTACTCTGTGAGATGAATTAACAGAACACTCAGCAGTTTCTCAGAAAGTTTCTTTTCAGATTTCATCGGAGAATATTTCCTTTTTCAACATAGCCCTCTACGGGCTTCCAAATATCACTTTGCCAATTCCACAAGAACTGTCTAGCGAAAGGCCTCTTGGGGGGAAAGCTGTACCTCTGTGAGATGATTTCACAGAACACAAAGAATTTTCTTAGAAAGCTTCTTTCTCTTTGTTAATGGAGGATATTGCCGTTTGCCCTATAGTCTTCAAAGGGATCCGAAATATCTTTTCTCAGATTCCACGGAAATAAGGCCATCAAAGAGATCCACGAAATACAGATGTAACTCTGTGAGATGAATTAACAGAACACTCAGCAGTTTCTCAGAAAGCTTCTTTCCAGATTTCTTCTGAGGATATTTCCTTTTTCACCGTAACCCCCTATGGGCTTCCAAATATCACTTTGCCAATTCCACAAGAACTGTCTTAGCGAAAGGCTTCTTGAGGGGAAAGCTGTAACTCTGTGAGATGATTTCACAGAACACAAAGAAGTTTCTCAGAAAGATTCTTTCTCTTTGTTATCGGAGGATATTTCCTCTGGCCCTATAGTTCCCAAAGGGATCCGAAATATCTGTTCTCAGATTCCACAGAAATAAGGCCAGCAAAGAGATCCAAGAAATAGAGATGTAACTCTGTGAGATGAATTAACAGAACCCTCAACAGTTTCTCAGAGCTTCTTTCCAGATTTCATCGGAGGATATTTCCTTTTTCACCAGAGACCTCTAAGGGCTTCCAAATACCACTTTGCCAATTCCACAAGAACTGTCATAGCGAAAGGCTTCTTGAGGGGAAGCTGTAACTCTGTGAGATGATTGCACAGAACACCAAGAAGTTTCTCAGAAAGCCTCTTTCTCTTTGTCATCGGAGGATATTTCCTTTGGCCCTATAGTCTCCAAAGGCATCCGAAATATCTGTTCTCAGATTCCACAGAAATAAGGCTAGGAAAGAGATCCAATAAATACAAATGTAACACTGTGGGATGAATTAACACAACACTCAGCAGTCTCTCAGAAAGCTTCTTTCCAGATTTCATCGCAGGATATTTCCTTTTTCACCATAGCCCTCTATGGGCTTCCAAATATCATTTGCCAAATCCAATGGATGTCTTAGAGAAAGGCTTCTTGAGGTGAAAGCTGTAACTCTGTGAGATGATTTCACAGAACACAAAGAAGTTTCTCAGAAAGCTTCTTTCTCTTTGTTATCGGAGGATATTTCCTTTGGCGCTATAGTCTCCAAAGGCATCCGAAATATCTGTTCTCAGATTCCACAGA
>NW_020262513.1:2313-2920 GCF_003255815.1 Theropithecus gelada | reverse complement strand
AAATATCACTTTGCCAATTCCACAAGAACTGTCTTAGCGAAAGGCTTCTTGAGGGGAACGTGTAACTCTGTGTGATGATTTCACAGAACACAAAGAAGTTTCTCAGAAAGCTTCTTTCTCTTTGTTATCGGAGGATATTTCCTTTGGCCCTATAGTCTTAAAAGGGATCCGCAATATCTGTTCTGAGATTCCACAGAAATAAGGTTAGCACAGAGATCCACGGAATACAGATGTAACTCTGTGAGATGAATTAAAGAACGCTAAGCAGTTTCTCAGAAAGCTTCTTCGAGATTTCATCTGAGGATCTTTCCTTTTTCAGCATAGCCCTCTATGGGCTTCCAAATATCACTTTGCCAATTCCACAAGAACTGTCTTAGCGAAAGGCTTCTTCAGGGGAAAGCTGTAACTCTGTGAGGTGATTTCAGAGAACACAAAGAAGTTTCTCAGAAAGCATCTATCTCTTTGTTATCGGAGGATATTTCCTTTGGCCCTATAGTCTTCAAAAGGATCCGAAATATCTGTTCTCAGATTCCAAAGAAATAAGACTAGCAAAGAGATCTACGAAACACAGATGTAACTCTGTGAGATGAATAACAGAACACTAAGC
>NW_020262513.1:0-2236 GCF_003255815.1 Theropithecus gelada | reverse complement strand
GAAATACAGATGTAACTCTGTGAGATGAATTAACAGAACACTAAGCAGTTTCTCAGAAAGCTTCTTTCCAGATTTCATCTGAGGATATTTCCTTTTTCAACATAGCCCTCTATGGGTTTCCAAATATCACTTTGCCAATTCCACAACACTGTCTTAGGGAAAGGCTTCCTGAGGGGAAAGATGTAAATCTGTGAGATGATTTCACAGAACACAAAGAAGTTTCTCAGAAATTTCTACCTGTTTGTTATCGGAGGATATTTCCTTTGGCCCTGCAGTCTTCAAAGGGATCCGAAATATCTGTTCTCAGATTCCACAGAAATAAGGCTAGCAAAGAGATCCACGAGATACAGATGTAACTCTGTGAATGGAAGTCTCACATCACAGAGCAGTTTCTCAGAAAGTTTCTTTCCAGATTTGATCTGAGGATATTTCCTTTTTAACCTTAGCCCTCTATGGGCTTCCAAATATAACTTTGCCAATTCCACAAGAACTGTTTAGCGAAAGGCTTCTTCAGGGGAAAGCTGTAACTCTTTGTGATGATTTCCCAAAACAGAAAGAAGTTCTCAAAAAGCTTCTTTCTCTTTGTTATCGGAGGATATTTCCTTTGGCCCTATAGTCTTCAAAGGGATCCGAAATATCTGTTCTCAGATTCCGCAGACATAAGGCTAGCAAAGAGATCCACGAAACGGAGATGTAACTCTGTGAGATGAATTAACAGAATACT
Source organism: Theropithecus gelada (assembly GCF_003255815.1). Lineage (NCBI taxonomy): Eukaryota > Metazoa > Chordata > Mammalia > Primates > Cercopithecidae > Theropithecus > Theropithecus gelada. The sequence goes on along the minus strand of NW_020262513.1, from coordinate 1,512 downwards.
AAGTAGTTTCTCTGAAATCTTCTTTCCAGATTTCATCTCAGGATACTTCCTTTTTCACCATAGCCCTCTATGGGCTTACAAATATCACTCTGCGAATTCTACAAGAACTCTCTTAGTGAAGGGATTCTTGAGTGTAAAGCTGTAACTCTGTGAGATGATTTCAGAGAACACAAAGAAGTTTCTCAGAAATCTTCTTTCTCTTTGTTATCGGAGGATATTTCCTTTGGCCCTATAGTCTTCACAAGGATCTGAAATATCTGTTCTCATATTCCACAGAAATAAGGCTAGCAAAGAGATCCACGAAATACAGATGTAACTCTGTTAGATGAATTTAAAGAACACTAAGCAGTTTCTCAGAAAGCTTCTTTCCAGATTTCATTTGAGGATATTTCCTTTTTCACCATAGCCCTCTATGCTCTTCCAAATATCACTTTGCCAATTCCACAAGAACTGACTTCGCGAAAGGTTTCTTGAGGGGAAAGCTGTAACCTTGTGAGATGATTCCACAGATCACAAAGAGGTTTCTCAGAAAGCTTCTTTCTCTTTGTTATCGGAGGATATTTCCTTTGGCCCTATAATCTTCAAAGGGATCCGAAATATCTGTTCTCAGATTCCACAGAAATAAGGCTAGCAAAGAGATCCACGAAACAGAGATGTAACTCTGTGAGATGAATTAACAGAAAACTAAGCAGTTTCTCAGAAAGCTTCTTTCCATATTTCATCTGAGGATATTTCCATTTTCACCATAGCCCTCTATGGGCTTCCAAATATCACTTTGCCAGTTCCCCAAGAACTGTCTTAGCGAAAGGCTTCTTCAGGGGAAAGCTGTAACTCTGTGAGATGATTTCGCAGAACACAAAGAAGTTCTGAAAAAGCTTCTTACTCTTTGTTATCGGAGGATATTTCCTTTGGCCCCATAGTCTTCAAAGGGATCCGAAATATCTGTTCTCAGATTCCACAGACATAAGGCTAGCAAAGAGATCTACGAAATACAGATATAACTCTGTGAGATGAATTAACAGAACACTCAGCAGTTTCTCAGAAAGCTTCTTTCCAGATTTCATCTGAGGATATTTCCTTTTTCAGCGTAGCCCTTTATGGGCTTCCAAATATCACCTTGCCAATTCCACAAGAACTGTCTTACCGAAAGGCTTCTTGAGGGGAAAGCTGTAACTCTGTGAGATGATTTCACAGAACACAAAGAGGTTTTTCAGAAAGCTTCTTTCCCTTTGTTATCGGAGGATATTTCCTTTGGCCCTATAGTCGTCAAAGGGATCCGAAATATCTATTCTCAGATTCCAAAGAAATAACGCTAGCAAAGAGATTCACGAAATACAGATGCAACTCTGTGAGATAAATTAACAGAACACTAAGCAGTTTCTCAGAAAGCTTCTTTCCAGATTTCATCTGAGGATATTTCCTTTTCAAAACATAGCCCTCTATGGGCTTCCAAATATCACTTTGCCAATTACACAAGAACTGTCTTAGCGAAAGACTTCTTGAGGGGAAAGC
>NW_020262512.1:0-2921 GCF_003255815.1 Theropithecus gelada | reverse complement strand
ATGGCCCCGAGAGTCCTGACCAGATCCCCGAGGGCCAACCCAACATGCTGGGAATGACCATCGGTGCCAAGCGGGCCCTGGGCAGCTGGGGAAGGGCCGTCACCTCCAATGTTCCACTACCTGGCTCCTCCTCTTTCCTCAGGGGCCTGAATCTGCCCACTGGGCACAGGTCCTCACACAAAGGCTGGTCCAGGAAAAACAGGACCACATTGTCAGGCGGCCTGTCCTTCCCCTCTCCACATTCTGTGCTCTGATTACAGAAATGGCGGGCTCATGGCCAGAGTCGCCAAGCAACAGAGAAAGGGAATAAAGTTGAAAATAAGAATCATTCTTCATCCTACACCTACACAGGGCTGTGTTTTAAGTAAATAAGTTCCTTGATTGTGTCTGTGAGGAGGCCTGAGGTCCTATAACTAAGGATGTTTTCTCTTTTTTTTTTTTTTTTTTTGGAGATGGAGTCTAACTCTGTCGCCCAGGCTGGAGTACAGTGGTGCGATCTCGGCTCACTGGAGCCTCTGCTTCCCGGGTTCAAGCGATTCTCTTGCCTCAGCCTCCCAAGTAGCTGGGACTACAGGCGCACACCACCATGCCAGGCTAATTTTTCGTATTTTTCATAGAGATGGGGTTTCAACTGTTAGCCAGGATGGTCTCAATCTCCTGACCTCATGATCTGCCGGCCTCAGCCTCCCAAAGTGCTGGGATTACAGTCGTGAGCCACCGCGCCCGGCCTGATCAGTGAATTTTTTGGTGCCCCCTTAAACTTTATGCCTCGCTTGCTGGACCCTGATAATCCAGAGATGAGCGCCTCCCTCCGCTGCCTCATCCTAGTCCCCATCCTGCTGATAGGCCTCTGGTCTCTGCTTCTTGATGACATCTGGGGAAGTTTCCCTAGGATTTTGGTCACTTTGGTTTATCATAACAGACTTGTTAATAATGAATGGAATATGGCAGGGCCTGGTGGCTCATGCCTGTAATCCCAGCACTTTTGGAAGCTGAGGTGGGCAGATTACTTGAGGTCAGGAGTTCGAGACCAGCCTGGTCAACATGGAGAAACCCCGTCTCTACTGAAAACACAAGAATTACCTGGGCGTGCTGACACACGCCTATAATCCCAGCTACTCAGGAGGCTGAGGCAGGAGAATCGCTTGAACCTGAGAGGCGGAGGTTGCAGTGAGCTGAGATCACACAACTGCACTCCAGTCTGGAAGACAGAGCAAGACTCTGTCTCAAAAAAACAAAAACAAAAAATGAATAGTTCATGTTTAGGTGTTACAAAATCCATGCCAGACAAGTCTAAACTTTAACCTCACACCCAGTTCCTAGAATTTCCTTTTCCAGTTCAAATTCAGCCTAAGCCTGGGGGGTCCTTAGTTGCGGGGGAACCACCCGCTCTTTTCCCCTCCTTTGTTCCTGTTTTTTCTCTGCTGGTTCCTGTGGGGTTGGGTGCATTCAGAGGTAGGGATAGGCTAAAGGTCTTTGGCTTTTTGGTTCTATTGATGGGTGAGTTCCAAATACTAGCTTTCTCTTGTAGGATATCTCATTTATTTATTTGTTAAAAATATTTATTTAGAACACACCATTCATGTGCCAGACACTCTTCCAGCCACTGGGGATAGGGTGATAAATGAGATAAACAAAAATACCTGCCCAGGTCAAGCTCCTATTCTAGGGAAGACAAACAAAAAAGAAAATACATGTGTACTTAGGACATTAGAACTTTCCAAGTACTGTAAAAAAAATAAAGCAGGCTGGACTCAGTGACTCATGTCTGTAATCCCTGTCCTCAGGGAGGTCGAGGTAGGCAGCTTGCTTGAGCCCAGGAGTTCGAGACCAGCCTGGGCAACATGGCAAAATCCTGTGTCTAAAAAAATGTAGCTGGGTGTGGTCGCATGCCCCTGTGATCTCAGCCATTGGGGAGGCTGAGGTGGGAGGATTGCTTGAGCCTGGGAAGCGGAGGTCGCAGTAAGCCAAGATCACGCCATTGCACTCCGGCCTGTGTGACAGAGTCAGACACTGTCTCAAGAAAAAGAAAAAGAAAAACAAGAAAGCAGAGATGGGGGCAAGCTAGGAGGGACTGGGGATGGGAGCCTCCCTGAGCTCCCACGGTTCTTCCTGCCCCTCTACTGTCTCACTGGGCACGGGCCACCTGGAGCTTGTGGTTATTTTGCACCAACCTAATATCTTGTTCCTGCCAACAGTCGGAGGCCAACTGAGGCTTCTCTGTCCTCCACAGGGAACAGCATTGGCCTAAACCTGCAGACACCTTTGCAAAGGGGAGTCAGCTCAGATAAACCCGCTGGCGAAGCATGATTCCAGCGTGGGGACACAGAGGCCGACACTTCTTGCTGTAGGTGATTTAATGTTGGGCCTCAATATTTCACTCCCCCTGTAAGAGTACACATCCTTACCGGGGGTCCGGAGGAGGGTGGATAGACTTATCCATCCCTTAGGTATTGCTTGTGGCTGGGTGACGTGCTTATGCCAAGAGTATTTTCATAGACACGGCACAGGCAGAAGCCTAGAATGTGTCGGCACTGCCGGGCCTGCCCTCTAATGATCCTGATTTTTCCCACAAGATGAGCATGCCTCAGGGAACTTCGGCTGCAGTTGCAGGATGAGAGGCATGTGGAGGACGCAGAGTTTCAACCCTCAGCCTGGAGTCAAGCCCAGACTACATCAGCCTAAGCCCCGCCAAGCCACGGGTGCAGGGGTGAAAAGCAAATACTGAGTGTCCATGACATTGACTTTCAAAGGGGTGCGTCATGTTATGTGGTTCATCCCAGCAACAATGAAGATATTTCTCTATCAGTCAGTCGGCAAATAATTATTGACGATGTGCTAGGAAGGTGGAATGATCGGAGTAGATTTGATCCCTATTCTCATGGAGCTTACTTTCTAGAGGGGAAGACAGATGATGGATG
>NW_020262511.1:0-2921 GCF_003255815.1 Theropithecus gelada | reverse complement strand
TGAAATCCTCTACGGAGGACCTCCCCCTTTGTCAACCTTGCTTAACTCCTTCTCCCCCTCCGATCCTAAGACTGACCTACAGGCCCGGCTAAAAGGACTCCAAGCAGTACAGGTCCAAATCTGGGCCCCCTTGGCAGAACTGTACCAACCAGGACATCCACAGACCAGTCACCCCTTCCAGGTGGGAGACTCTGTCTACGTTAGACGGCACCGCACTCAAGGACTAGAGCCTCGGTGGAAAGGACCCTACATCGTTCTCCTGACCACGCCCACAGCCATAAAGGTTGACGGAATCTCCACTTGGATCCACGCATCCCACGTCAAGGCTGCTCCAGAGATGCCCGGACCAACACCACCTGAGATATGGAGACTCCGACGCTCCGAGAACCCGCTCAAGATAAGACTCTCTCGTATCTAACTCTCCGCTTATTGTTTGCCCTTCTTCCCTGCGCCGTCTCTAGTATAGTTTTTGATGCTAACCCCCACCGGCCATTTAGCCTGACCTGGCAGATAATTAATTTTAATAATCAAGAGGTCTTAAATGAGACCTCCGAGAATGCTCCTATAGGGACTTAGTTTCCAGACCTCTATTTCAACCTAGAAAAAATAGCAGGAAAAATAAAAGACACAGGCCCCCGGTTTACTGGTCCCACAGGAGTCCTATTAGGGACTCCTCAGGATGGACAAGAATGGAAAAGACAGGCTAGAAGGGTATCCATCGGCCAGAACGGGTTTTATGCCTGTCCCGGATTCAGGACAGGACAAATAAAAAAAAACTTGTAGAGATCTGGCTCACTTATATTGCAAAAGCTGGTCCTGTGTGACTACTAATGATGGAAAATAGAAATGGGCCACAAAACCTTGGTATATAACCATGTCCTTTGTCCAGCCCTGTACCACAACCCGATATTCGGAAAAATTGCAACCTGGTCCGCATCAAGTTTGAAGATGCAGCAAAATCTGATAACAGATAGATAACAACAGGGTTAATATGGGGCCTCTATTTATACCAGCACAACCCGCCTAAAATTCCCCTCCAAATCAGACTATTGGTCAATCCGGACACTGCCCCTGTTGCAGTAGGGCCAAACCAGGTTTTATTAGAAGCTGGGAAGCCCCCGGTTCCCATATCGGAGAAGCCCCAACTAAAAGCTCCTCAAAGTACTTCCCCACCCTTGATCTCTGCCTCCTCTGAATATGCATCCTCAACTCAAGACATCACCCGATGGGCCCCTAACCCGGAAATAGAAAACAGGCTCCTAAATCTCATAAAAGGTTCCTATCTTGCCTTAAATCAGACAAGGCCAGAATTCACCTCCTCTTGCTGGTTATGCCTAGCAACAGGTCCTCCTTATTATGAAGGCATCGCCTCCACTGCTAAGTTCATCAATTCCACCAATCCTACTGGATGCGCGTGGGAACAACTGACCCTGGCTGAAGTTTCTGGGTCAGGAACTTGCCTAGGCCAAGTACCCCCTAGTCATCAGCATCTCTGTAATGTAACCCTGGCAGTACCCAGTTCCAATCACTACTTGGTCCCCTCTGAGGTGGACTGGTGGGCGTGCGACACTGGGCTCACCCCCTGTATATCCACAGCTGTTTTTAACAGCGGCACCCACTATTGCGTGTTGGTACAAGTTGTTCCCCGAGTCTACTATCATTCTGGAGACTCCTTTGATCTCCGGTATGAGCAAAAAACTCATACTAGACCAAAGAGAGAACCTATCTCCCTCACCCTCGCCGTCATGTTAGGAATTGGGGTAGCAGCTGGAGTTGGGACCGGGACAGCAGCCCTAGTGCATAGTAACCATCATCTGCAACAACTTAGAAAAGCCATAGATGAGGACCTTAGAGCCATAGAACACTCCATCACAAAACTTGAAGAATCTTTAACTTCCCTGTCAGAAGTTGTGTTACAAAACCGACGAGGACTAGAAATTGTCTTTCTAAAAGAGGGCGGGCTCTGTGCAGCCCTAAAAGAGCAATGTTGTTTTTATGCAGATCATTCAGGAGTAGTTAAAGATTCTATGGCAAAACTAAGAAAAAGATTAGACAAAAAAAAAAAAAAAAGAGAGAGTCTCAGCAAAGTTGGTTTGAAAATTGGTACAACCGATCCCCTTGGTTTAGCACCCTAATCTCCACCATCTTAGGACCCCTCATCCTGCTCACGCTCATCTTGACTTTCGGGCCGTGCATACTTAACCGTTTACTCGCCCTTATTAAAAATAGATTAAACATAGTACATGCTGTGGTTCTGACCCAACAATAACAGACCCTCAGGACTAAAGAAGAGGCTCAAGATTGAGCCTCTGACACAAAAAGAGGAGGGAATGAAACTAGGCCTCATAAAACTTAAAAAATTAGCACCAGGTGGCCCTAAATAGGGTCCCACCCTGCCTCGATAGGGTCCCACCCTCATAGGGTCCCACCCTGCCAATTCTGGGAAACAACCTCATGGGGTCCCACCCTGCCAATTCCGGGGGTCCCACCCTGCCTCGAAGTTCCCAGAATCAACAACTCCAGGAAAGAACCTCATAAGGTCCTGCTCTAACCAATTAGAACAAGACACCTTGCTCAGGCCATAGCTAGACCCAATTATTTTGCGCCTTAAGCTTTGTTTGAATTTCGCGCCATAAGCTGTGTTTGAACTTGTGTTTGCCTATATAAACAGCCTGTAACAAGCAGTCAGGGTCCCAGGGCCAACTTAGAGCTTGGGACCCTAGCGTGCTAGTAATAAATAACTCTCTGCTGTGAACCTCGTGTCGGTGATCCTTCGCGGCGACCCCTGCCCAGGAGGGAATCGAGAGTTCGGTTCCAACATTTGGTGCATTGGCCGGGAATGGGGGTCGTCCGAGGACCCCCGACCCATCCGGCGGAGACCTATCTGGCCCGGGCCACCGACTGCTGACTGGACGGACCTA
>NW_020262510.1:0-2921 GCF_003255815.1 Theropithecus gelada | reverse complement strand
CCCCTCCACCTTCTTCCAGAATCTGTCTTTATGCCCTCTCAGCTTTCCCCTCCTCCGTTCCCTCTGCAGTACCAGGGCCTCTGGGTCCCCTGTGTCTGTGGCAACACTGGGTAGGCACAGCTGTCCCCTGCATTCTACCCATGTCACCAAGATGTGCAAAGCAGTCTCTCATCAGTCCATGCATCTCACCTTCTCCTGCTGTGATGCTGCCTGCCCTGCCAGAGGGTCAGACTGGCTTGTTCTTCTTTGGGTCGAGAGTCTCCCAAGGAGGCACCATCACAGACTGTGGCATCATGGTTTTGTTTTACCTGATCCCAAAATGACTGATGCAACTGAGATGTCTTTGCTGTTCTTTGCATGTTCCAATTTCGGGGATAAAGCCGTGCCTCGCTGAGTGGTATAACCTCCTGCACACGTGATGATTAATCCCTGCTTGCTCCCTTCCTCTCCTCTGTGGCTCACTGTCTAGGTGAGCTTGACTTCCCAATCCCCAGCCAATCACCCACTTTTGAAGCCAAGAAGGCAAGCTGGTTTTATTCTTTATTTCTTCCCCACAGGCCTTCATCAGAGTACAAGACCTCATCAGCAGCATTGAGGTAAAAGTTGAAGCATTCTTATTTGTCAAGAAAGTGAACTTGGGGTTCGGGGTTCAGGGGCAGCCCTTGTGGCAGGTGTATTAGTTCATTTTCACACTGCGGGAAAAAATGTACGTGAGACTGGGCAATTTACACAAGAAAGAGGTCTAATTAGACTTGCAGTTCCACATGGCTAAGGAAGCCTCACAATCATGGCAGAAGGCAAGGAAGTGCAAGTCACAGCTTATATGAATGGCAGCAGGCAAAGAGAGCTTGTGCAGAGGGACTCCTCTTTTTAAAACTATCAGATCTCGTGAGATTTATTTACTATCGTGAGAACAGCATGGGAAAGACTTGCCCCTCTGATTCAATTACCTCCCACTGGGTCCCTCCCACGACACATGGGAATTCAAGATGAGATTTGGGTGGGGACATGGCCAAACCATATCAGCAGGCAAAAGCCCTGAGGACATGGGAGCAGAGCTCATTGGCGACTGGGCATCCGGGTCACAGCCTCGCTCCAGGGGCAGAGTGGCCACACAGGGGGAGACAGCAGTGGGCAGTGTGAGCTGTCACATTATAGCTGACTGAGGCAGATGGGTTCCTGATCTCTCCAGGGTTGGGTTTCTTGTTTGTGAAAAGAGATTGGACCTACCTCACAGGCTGCTGTGAGGATTCAGTAGGTTCTCAGGAAATGGTTTGTATCCTCATGGTGGCGAATAGTCGGTCACCATCCTCTCAGACTCCAGTAATCTGATAGTGTTGAGGGATTTCCCAAATGCACGAGCTGAGCTCCACTCCCAGAAATGCACCTGGGAAGCAAGGCCCACAGTCTGAACTGAGCATCCCAGAGCTCTGGAGCAACCCCCAGCCCCGCTGTTCCTGGCTGAGAGTATTGGCCTTGTCATCCAAACCCAATAGGCCTGCAGTGGGCAAAGGAAACTAGGCGCTGGGTGGTGGTAGGCACCATTCTTTTTATTTATTTATTTTTGAGACAGGGTCTCGCTTTGTCCCCCAGGCCAGGGTGCAGTGGCACAATCATGGCTCACTGAAGCCTAGACCTCCTGGGATCAAGCAATCCTCACACCTCAGACTCCCAAGTAGCTGGGACCACGTGTGCGCACCACCACGCCTGGTTAATTTTTTTGTATTTTTTGTAGAGTCAGGGTTTTGCCATGTAGCCCAGTTTGGTTTCAGATTCCTGGGCTCAAGCAATTACCTCACTTCAGCCTCCCAAAGTACTAGCATTACAGACTTGAGCTACCACACCCGGCCCTTAGACACTATTCTTAATTTCTGTGTATCTCAGTGCTGCCTGGCTGTCTGTTACAAGGCGTACACATTTTTTCTCCTGAACAGATTTATTGTAAGGGTATAGGAATGTGAGACACATTTGAATTCCTGGTTGGAAAGTGAAGAAATCCGCAAATGTCTTGTCCCTCTCATTCATTTCCACATAATAAACACCTGTCATGGGCCAACCTTGTGCCGAGTTCAGTGGGCACAGAGCTGAGGAGAGAGGCCGACAGGAGCTCACAGCCTGCTACACTTCATAACAGAAGCTGCTCTGTGCCCCACGCGTGATTTATGTTAATGCTACTCTAGATCCTCACGTTAACTGAATGAGGCAGGTACTGTTGCTCTCCCTATTCCATGCGGGAGGAAACTAAGGCTCAGCAAGATGATGCCACGTCCCCATGGGTCCACAGCCAAAAGCTCAGTGGAATTCAAATACAGTCTTGTCTCCTAAGCTCATGCTCTCTCTGCCAAGTACCCTCCCCACCCACGTGTCATAAGGAGCATCTGTATGTTCTGGGGTAAAGGGCTTGTTCGGAGCCATTGCCCAAAATGCCCAGTGCTGCTGACTCTCACTTGTAAATCCACTGGCCTGGATCTAGGGGTCTTCACTGAAGGCAAGGAACATAATTTTCCTCTCCACAAAAGTAACTGATGGCCGTGGGGTCCAACTATTGTCATTTGTCAGGTCTTACCAAGGTCAAAATGCCTGCCTCGCCTCGTGTGCTATGAGCTGGGAAATGGGTTAAACTCTTAAGAATGTCTCTTAAAAAACAATGAAGTGCCTTCAAGTGCACCCCACATCGACTGCTCGGGGCTTAGTTGCCCATATCTGGGTGCTCAGCATAATTCCAGAGAACTGCGGATGCTCAGTGGGTGCCTTTTGGATAGGGGAGATGTTCTTGTCCTGCTAACAGGGGGGAAGAACCTGCCCATGTTGACAGGCACCTGCTGAGTGCTACAGATCGTTTCTATTCATCACGGTGATATCCCGGGACCTAGAATTTCTTACTTTCTCTTTAAAAGTAGGGACATAGTGAGACTTGTCAT
>NW_020262509.1:0-2922 GCF_003255815.1 Theropithecus gelada | reverse complement strand
AGTTCTAGTTTGATTGCACTGTGGTCTGAGAGACAGTTTGTTATAATTTCTGTTCTTGTACATTTGCTGAGGAGTGCTTTACTTCCAATTATATGGTCAATTTTGGAGTAAGTACGATGTGGTGCTGAGAAGAATGTATATTCTGTTGATTTGGGGTGGAGAGTTCTATAGATGTCTATTAGGTCTGCTTGCTGCAGAGATGAGTTCAATTCCTGGATATCCTTGTTAACTTTCTGTCTCGTTGATCTGTCTAATGTTGACAATGGAGTGTTGAAGTCTCCCATTATTATTGTATGGGAGTCTAAGTCTCTTTGTAAGTCTCTAAGGACTTGCTTTATGAATCTGGGTGCTCCTGTATTGGGTGCATATATATTTAGGATAGTTAGCTCTTCCTGTTGAATTGATCCCTTTACCATTATGTAATGGCCTTCTTTGTCTCTTTTGATCTTTGATGGTTTAAAGTCTGTTTTATCAGAGACTAGGATTGCAACCCCCGCTTTTTTTTGTTCTCCATTTGCTTGGTAAATCTTCCTCCATCCCTTTATTTTGAGCCTATGTATGTCTCTGCGTGTGAGATGGGTCTCCTGAATACAGCAGACTGATGGGTCTTGACTCTTTATCCAGTTTGCCAGTCTGTGTCTTTTCATTGGACCATTTAGTCCATTTACATTTAAGGTTAAGATTGTTATGTGTGAACTTGATCCTGCCATTATGATATTAACTGGTTATTTTGCTCGTTGGTTGATGCAGTTTCTTCCTAGCCTCGATGGTCTTTACATTTTGGCATGTTTTTGCAATGGCTGGTACCGGTTGTTCCTTTCCATGTTGAGTGCTTCCTTCAGGGTCTCTTGTAAGGCAGGCCTAGTGGTGACAAAATCTCTAAGCATTTGCTTATCTGTAAAGGATTTTATTTCTCCTTCACTTATGAAACTTAGTTTGGCTGGATATGAAATTCTGGGTTGAAAATTCTTTTCTTTAAGAATGTTGAATATTGGCCCCCACTCTCTTCTGGCTTGTAGAGTTTCTGCCGAGAGATCTGCTGTGAGTCTGATGGGCTTCCCTTTGTGGGTAACCCGACCTTTCTCTCTGGCTGCCCTTAAGATTTTTTCCTTCATTTCAACTTTGGTGAATCTGGCAATTATGTGTCTTGGAGTTGCTCTTCTCGAGGAGTATCTTTGTGGCGTTCTCTGTATTTCCTGGATTTGAATGTTGGCCTGCCCTACTAGGTTGGGGAAGTTCTCCTGGATGATATCCTGAAGAGTGTTTTCCAACTTGGTTCCATTTTCCCCCTCACTTTCAGGCACCCCAATCAGACGTAGATTTGGTCTTTTTACATAATCCCATACTTCTTGCAGGCTTTGTTCATTTCTTTTTCTTCTTTTTTCTTTTGGTTTCTCTTCTCGCTTCATTTCATTCATTTGATCCTCAATTGCTGATACTCTTTCTTCCAGTTGATCGAGTCGGTTACTGAAGCTTGTGCATTTGTCACGTATTTCTCGTGTCATGGTTTTCATCTCTTTCATTTCGTTTATGACCTTCTCTGCATTAATTACTCTAGCCGTCAATTCTTCCACTTTTTTTTCAAGATTTTTAGTTTCTTTGCGCTGGGTACGTAATTCCTCCTTTAGCTCTGAGAAATTTGATGGACTGAAGCCTTCTCTCATCTCGTCGAAGTCATTCTCCGTCCAGCTTTGATCCGTTGCTGGCGATGAGCTGCGCTCCTTTGCCGGGGGAGATGTACTCTTATTTTTTGAATTTCCAGCTTTTCTGCACTGCTTTTTCCCCATCTTTGTGGTTTTATCTGCCTCTGGTCTTTGATGATGGTGACGTACTGATGGGGTTTTGGTGTAGGTGTCCTTCCTGTTTGATAGTTTTCCTTCTAACAGTCAGGACCCTCAGCTGTAGGTCTGTTGGAGATTGCTTGAGGTCCACTCCAGACCCTGTTTGCCTGGGTATCAGCAGCAGAGGCTGCAGAAGATAGAATATTTCTGAACAGCAAGTGTACCTGTCTGATTCTTGCTTTGGAAGCTTCCTCTCAGGGGTGTACTCCACCCTGTGAGGTGTGGGGTGTCAGACTGCCCCTAGTGGGGGATGTCTCCCAGTTAGGCTACTCAGGGGTCAGGGACCCACTTGAGCAGGGAGTCTGTCCCTTCTCAGATCTCAACCTCCGTGTTGGGAGATCCACTGCTCTCTTCAAAGCTGTCAGACAGAGTCGTTTGCGTCTGCAGAGGTTTCTGCTGCTTTTTTGTTGTTGTTGTTGTTGTTGTGTAGCTGTGCCCTGTCCCCAGAGGTGGAGTCTACAGAGACAGGCAGGTTTCCTTGAGCTGCTGTGAGCTCCACCCAGTTGGAGCTTCCCAGCAGCTTTGTTTACCTACTTAAGCCTCAGCAATGGCGGGCGCCCCTCCCCCAGCCTTGCTGCTGCCTTGCCCGTAGATCACAGACTGCTGTGCTAGCAATGAGGGAGGCTCCGTGGGCGTGGGACCCTCCCGGCCAGGTGTGGGATATGATCTCCTGGTGTGCCTGTTTGCTTAAAGCACAATATTGTGGTGGGAGTTACCCGATTTTCCAGGTGTTGTGTGTCTCAGTTCCCCTGGCTAGGAAAAGGGATTCCCTTCCCCCTTGCGCTTCCCAGGTGAGGTGATGCCTCGCCCTGCTTCAGCTCTTGCTGGTCGGGCTGCAGCAGCTGACCAGCACCGATCGTCCGGCACTCCCCAGTGAGATGAACCCAGTACCTCAGTTGAAAATGCAGAAATCACCGGTCTTCTGTGTCGCTCGCGCTGGGAGTTGGAGACTGGAGCTGTTCCTATTCGGCCATCTTGCTCCGCCCCCCATGCCACATTTTCTTAATCCAGTCTGTCACTGATGGACATTTGGGTTGATTCCCAGTCTTTGCTATTGTGAATAGTGCTGCAATAAACATAT
>NW_020262508.1:0-8918 GCF_003255815.1 Theropithecus gelada | reverse complement strand
ATGAAAAAATGCTCATCATCACTGGCCATCAGAGAAATGCAAATCAAAACCACAATGAGATACCATCTCACACCAGTTAGAATGGCGATCATTAAAAAGTCAGGAAACAACAGGTGCTGGAGAGGATGTGGAGAAATAGGAACACTTTTACACTGTTGGTGGGATTGTAAACTAGTTCAACCATTATGGAAAACAGTATGGCGATTCCTCAAGGATCTAGAACTAGATGTACCATATGACCCAGCCATCCCATTACTGGGGATATGCCCAAAGGATTATAAATCATGCTGCTATAAAGACACATGTACACGTATGTTTATTGCGGCACTATTCACAATAGCAAAGACTTGGAATCAACCCAAATGTCCATCAGTGACAGACTGGATTAAGCAAATGTGGCACATATACACCATGGAATACTATGCAGCCATAAAAAAGGATGAGTTTGTGTCCTTTGTAGGGACATGGATGCAGCTGGAAACCATCATTCTTAGCAAACTATCACAAGAACAGAAAACCAAACACCGCATGTTCTCACTCATAGGTGGGAACTGAATAATGAGATCACTTGGACTCGGGAAGGGGAACATCACACACCCGGGCCTATCATGGGGAGGGGGGAAGGGGGAGGAATTGCACTGGGAGTTATACCTGATGTAAATGACAAGTTGATGGGTGCTGACGAGTTGATGGGTGCAGCACACCAACATGGCACAAGTATACATATGTAACAAACCTGCACGTTATGCACATGTACCCTAGAACTTAAAGTATAATAAAAAAATATACATATATATATATAAAAAAAAAGAGTCAAGACCCATCAGTGTGCTGTATTCAGCAGAATCATTTCACGTGCATAGACACACATGGGCTCAAAATAAAGGGATGAAGGAAGAGCTACCAATACAATGGAAAACAAAAAAAGGCAGGGGTTGCAATCTTAGTCTCTGATAAAACAGACTTTAAATCCACAAAGATCAAAAGAGACAAAGAAGGCCATTACATAATGGTAAAGGGATCAATACAACAAGAAGACCTAACTATCCTAAATATACATGCACCAAATACAGGAGTACCAAGATTCATAAAGCAAATCCTTAGAGACCTACAAAGAGGCTTAGACTCCCACACAATAATAATGGGAGACTTTAACACCCCACTGTCAACATTAGACAGATCAACGAGACAGAAAGTTAACAAGGATATCCAGGAATTGAACTCAACTCTGCACCAAGTGGACCTAATAGACATCTACAGAACTCTCCACCCCAAATCAACAGAATGTGCATTCTTCTCAGCACCACTTCACACTTGCTCCAAAATTGACCACATAGTTGGAAGTCCTTACACACTTGCTCGAAAATTGACCACATAGTTGGAAGTTAAGGACTCCTCAGCAAATGTAAAAGAACAGAAATTGTAACAAACTGTCTCTCAGACCACAGTGCAATCAAACTAGAACTCAGTATTAAGAAACTCACTCAAAACTGCTCAACTACATGGAAACTGAACAACCTGCTCCTGAATGACTACTGGGTACACCACCACATCTTTTAGAAGAAGAGGTGAAGGAAATTCCAGGGAAATGTGTGAAAGAGTTTAAATGCAAATATTTCATATTTCACCTTTGTTCTTATTTAAGTATCAATTTCCTCTTAGTTACAAGAGTCATAGACATTTTTGAGTTGAGCCGTGACTACATTTGTCAATCTGTGTTTAGTAAACACGGACATCTAATCTGGGAGAGTCTATCATTTTGCTTTGCTTAATATGGTTAGTCTTCTGTTTTTAGTCTTTGGTGCACCTGTGGAGGCTAACCTCAATAATACATAATTCTCTTTTCTCTGGAGTTACTTGATGTATTATGGAACACAAGTTGTTGTACACAAAACACATGCTGGTTAGTAACTACACATGCCCTAAATAAAACTAGGAAAATAAATTTGACTTCTATTTAGTAGGAAGACACATTTCTTCTTAAATGTTGTTATTGTTGCACAGAAAAGTATTTTTGATTTTGAAAAGGTTGATAAAATTGAAATCAACAAATTTTGTTGTGATTCTGATGAAGTTGAAAAGACTATAAATCCATAACAAAATTTCAAGTTGCTTTAACTTATTCTTAATTGCAAATTTTCTAAACCCCATTAAAGAAATGGTCTTGCTAGACTCATTTTATCAGGTTTGGAGTATCTTCCTTCTTTATCAAGTGCCTAAAAAGTCCTCCAAATTGCATAAAAAACACCCATAAAATATGACTCATTGCATTTTTGGTGAGTAATGCAATTAACACTGTAATATGGTAGCTATATTTAAAAAATTTTTATTTACATTTATTAACTGCTAGCGTTGGGAACTTTTTTTAACTCTGAGAAACAGATTGAAGATGCCCAGTGTAGATTCAAAAAAACTTAACAATGTGCCCTTTCCTAAAAAGATAATGTGTCTGTTCCAAATGATTCCATTTAAAAACACAACAGAGCATTTATTTGGGTAAAAAACTGGTGCCTAAATTTCAGAACATATTTTCATTCAATGGCAAGAAAATTGTTATTCCAAAAATGAGATGCATATAGGAGGTAGCTTTTAACTGAAGAATCATGCTAAAGATGTGTCTTTAAAATAGCTGCTGCATATGAGTGATAGCTTTGACATTTGGTCTTCAAGACTACTCTGTTAAATGCTCTACTATATCTGAATAGTGTAGCAATATTTTTTGTGTGATGAAGGCGGTGAAGAATTTCTATGTTTTAGAAAATAATCATTTAATAGCTTTCATTATAAATGTCATTCCTGGCCTCATATATGCTGTGGTTACTTGTTCCTGGTCAGGAATGCACTGATTTATGCAGAATAGACACTCATCTTTTAATTTGAATCTGAAAAGCAATCCTGGTGTGGTCAGCCTGAAGCAATTTTTAGAGGATGTTGCTATGAGTTTTCTTGATTTTGGATGTGGGTACAAAGGTCTGCTTTGGTCATTTTATTTTAAAGGCTGTCTTGTAGGTGCACCAAATCCACTGGTCCTTTAGAGAAAAGGAATGAAAAGATGCAGCTTCTTCATAGGTCAGGGTTGCTGCATTGCAGTTCAGAGAACACAGATTCCATCTTATTCCATGTGTGATGCAGCAAAGTATTATACTCCTTTTTCTTCAAGCTAGAATCGTATTTCCCAAAATTACATATGACTATGCTGAGTTAGAAAAGATAAACTAGGCAGGGTGCAGTGGCTCACATCTGTAATCCCAGCAATTTAGGAGACAGAGGCGGGCGGATCATCTGAGGTCAGGAGTTCGAGACCAGCCTGGCCCACATGGTGAAACCCCATCTCTACGAAAAATACAAAAATTTAGCCGGGTGTAGTGGTGCACGTCTGTAGTCCCAGCTACTCAGGAGGCTGAGACAAAAGAATCGTTTGAACCTGGGAGGTGGAGGTTGCAGTAGGCTGAGATCACGTCATTGCACTCCAGCCTGGGTGACAGAGTGAGACTCTGTCTCAACTATAACAATGACAACAACAAAAAAAGAAAAGATAAACTATTCATTTATTGCCAGATACTTATGGTGGGGGAGTGGAATTATTTTCAAAAGGTGAAAAATGGATTATTTCTTTAAGAAAGCCAGATATACCTGTAGTGATTGAGTTATTAAAATGTAGTCCAAAATGAGATGTGCTGTAAGTGTAATATAAACACTGGATATTGAACCCTTGAACAAAAAAAGAATATAAACATTCCATTTTTATATTGATTACATGCTGAAAAAAAATTTGAATATATTAAACAGACTATACTATTAAAATTTATTTCACCTGTTTCATTTCACTTTTCTCAATGTAGCTTCTCAAACATGTAAAATTACAACGTGGCTAAAATTTGTGGCGTGCATTATATTTATATTAGACTGCATTAGTCTAGAATATTCAGTCTATTCAAATCCTGACATCACTTAATCTCTTCCATTCTTTGTGCCCAGCACAAAATTTCTGTGAGGGTCCAGCTTAGCTTTGCAGGGACACTGGCCATGTTAATTGATGACAAGATGGAAATCCTCTAAGACAGTGTATGGAGCTTGAAGCACCCAGGTATGAAAGAACCAGATGAGGTTAAAAGGCAGAAATCTTAGCCTTTGCTCGTTGACATATCACTGAGTCACATGTGGGAAATGTGACTTGAATTGAGAGAAGTTTCTCTAGTACAGGAGTTATTGGACTGGAGCCCATGATAGAACTGAAGAGTTTTCATAAACCTCTTGATATTATAAACAAAATTAGTGTGCATGTGCTGTTTTCATTAGTGAGCCTGTCCTTTCAATTAGATTTTTCAAAGGTTCAGGAACCATGGCTTTAAAAATATTAAGAATCTTACTTCCAGGAAGATATGGCTCATTCAGACAGGTTATTATCTCATAATTACTGTTATATAGTCATCCATGTCTCTGAATATTAGTATTCTTAATAATGTGAATGTATGCATTCATATGTCATGGAGACCTAAATGGTGCTTGGTCTTCCTAGAGAGAGCATTTGGAGAAAACTATGTCATGGAAGTCAAAGTGCATGGCTATTGGTGAACAAGAATAACTAACAGTAAGGGTGAGACAAGTAGACTATCAATGGCATTACAAGAAAAGGCCACCTCATTGAATTATGTCCCAGGAAACTAAGCTATTGATGATTCAGCAAAAAAACTCTTATAGTTCTCACCCTAAACGAATGTTATAAACCCAGCTCTTTTTGGAAGAAAACTTCATTCATTTCTTTATTTGGGCTGTCATAGTACTTACCTTCTATTACAGAATTTTCCCTGTTTACATACTACCTTTTCAAAATTGACATATCTGTCTCACCCTGTACTAAACAGGGGTCTTCAAGAACAAGAAGCACTTTTTTTACTCTATTGTCACCAATGCCTTGCAAATAGACACTCAATAGAAGTTGAGTAAAATAATAAAATAATGGTTGTTGCTTGATTTCTATACATTTCAAAATAAAAGACAACCTATGAACAAATACAACTTTAAATATTAGAATTTATTTGGAAGGCTAAATAAAAGGCTAGAGCTGTATAGGTTTTAGTCAAACTGACTAGATTTAGCATTTGACCCTGTTCAATGCTCAAAAATTGAACTGATCTGAAGAAAGATTGCATGCAGGACCGCAGCTGCGATACACTTCTCCCAGGCCAAAACAGCAATTGAGTCATTCACCACAGTTAGTTTGTGAGTGAAGGAAACAAACTTTTTTTTTTTTTTTTTGAGACGGAGTGTAGCTCTGTCGCCCAGGCTGGAGTGCAGTGGCGCAATGAAGGCTCACCGCAGCCTCCCGGGTTCATGCCATTCTCCTGCCTCAGCCTCCCGAGTAGCTGGGACTACAGATGCCTGCCACCACGCCCGGCTAATTTTTTTGTATTTTTAGTAGAGACAGGGTTTCACCGTGTTAGCCAGGATGGTCTCGATCTCCTGACCTCGTGATACGCCCACCTCGGCCTCCCAAAGTGCTGGGATTACAGACGTGAGCCACTACGTCCTGCCAGGAAACAAACTTTTAAGTTAGAGAAGTATAAGCAGTCGTAGATCTGGGAGTCATCAGGAAATGTTTGCTACTTTAAAGAACTGACTGAAAGTTAAACAGGTTAATGTGACATTTCAAAGGGATTTTGAAATTCAATAGCTTTCTCTAGCAGTTGATGTTTATTCTCTGGTTGTAAGGCAAATGTTGAATTTCTTCTAAGGAACAAAAATAGATTCTAGAATAACTAGATAGGTTAAACATTCACCATAAATTTTTGTTTTTTTTTTCTTCTCCCTGACCTTCCCCACCCCATGAAAAAATATTATATATGTATGTTTACAATGGGAAATGAAAAAAACATCTGGCTGGCATTTAAACATGGTTTTCTTCATCATCAAAGGGGTTTGTATGAAAACAATAATTTTACAGTTAGAAGTACACTTTCATCCAAGAGAAAAGCAGAATCATAAAGAATATACATAAATTCAGGATGAGGACATATTCTCTATTTCTTACCAAAGCAGCACTCTGTAGGAATGTAAGATGTTTGCCATGATTAAGTGAAAGTTGTATGAGTCAAATAATCTCTTTCAAAAGCACATTATCAAATGTTGGTTACTAAGGCTAATGACAGATATGTCACGGAGCATACTGTATTACTTACAGACTAGGATATGAATTGTACACCTGTGCATACAAAACAATTTCACAAAGCTTTATTAGGATACTGAAAAATTCCCTTTAGGTGAATCAGTTACCAAGTAAAGGTGAAGAACATACTTTAACTTAATATTCAGATGAAAGAAGCCTTTAAAGTCACCTATTCTAAACCTGCTATTGATTTGGTTATAAATAACAGAAATCCAATCTGAACTTATTCCATTTTCTAAAAAGGGGGAGAGAGGACAGAGGAATTTCGTGGCTTATAAAATCCAAGAATGGGGCCAGGTGTGGTGGCTCATGCCTGTAGTTACAGCACTTTGGGAGGACAAGGTGGGAGGATCACTTGAGCCCAGGAATTTAAGACCAGCCTGGGCAACATAGAGAAACCCTGTCCCTACAAAAAATTAAAAAAAAAAAAATTAGTCTAGCCTGGTGCCACATACCTGAGAGACTGATTCCAAAATCTGTGCTTTCAAAATAACACTGAAATTAGACTGCTTTTGTAAAATGGATATATGTTCACTACAAACATTTTAAAACAGAAAAACATTTTCAAAGAATGATTAAACATACCAAATCCCTCCACCTAGAATTAAACATCATTAATAAAGAATATCTTTCATGTATCACTAATGCCAGAAAAGTAAATAGAACAGCAAAAAAAATTTTTTTAATTATACTTTAAGTTTTTGGATACATGTGCAGAATGTGCAGGTTACATAGGTATACATGTGCCATGATGGTTTGCTGCACCCATCAACCAGTCATCTACACTAGGTATTTCTCCTAATGCTATCCCTCCCCTAACCCCCCAACCTCCTACAGGCCCTGATGTGTGATGTTTTCCCCCCTGTGTCCACATATTCTCATTGTTCAACTCCCACTTATGAGTGAAAATATGTGGTGTTTGTTTTTCTGTTTCTGTATTAGTTTGCTGAGAATGATGGTTTCCAGCTTCATCCGTGTTCCTGCAAAAGACATGAACTCATCCTTTTTTATGACTGCATAGGATTCCATGGTGTGTATATGCCACATTTTCTTTATCCAGTCTATCACTGATGGGCATTTGGGTTGGTTCTAAGTCTTTGCTATTGTGAATAGTGCTGCAATAAACATACATGTACATGTGCCTTTATAGTAGAATGATTTATAATCCTTTCGGTATATACTTAGTGATAGTATTGCTGAGTCAAATGGTATTTCCGGTTCTAGATCCTTGAGGAATTGCAACACTGTATTCCACAATGGTAGAACTAACTTACACTCCCACCAACAGTGTAAAAGTGTTCTTATTTCTCCACATCCTCCCCTGGATCTGTTGTTTCCTGACTTTTTGATGATCGCCATTCCATCTGGCATGAGACCGTATCTCATTGTGGTCTTGATTTGCATTTCTCTAATGACCAGTGATGATGAGGTTTTTTTTCGTATGTTTGTTGGCCACATAAACATCTTCTTTTGAGAAGTGTCTTGTTCATATCCTTTGCCCACTTTTTGATGGGGTTGTTTTTTTTCTTGTAAATTTAAGTTCCTTGTAGATTCTGGGTATTAGCCCTTTGTCAGATGGATAGATTGCAAAAATTTTCTCCCATTCTGTAGGTTGCCTATTCACGTAATAGTCTCTTTTAGAACACCAAAAATTTTTATAGAGAGGGCACGTCGGAATATGTAGCTTATTTTTGAATAGAAGCATAACTTTTAATTTGAATTTAACTGACATTAGAGAGTAATGGATTGCTGAATCTAGATTTTTAGTACAAAAATGACTTGTCACAAAAATTATAAAATGCACAAAGATGTTGGAACATTTTGACAGAATCGAATCCTTGCTTCCTAAAAATAAATTAGTGTATGTATACTACTCTATCTCCTGACCCTTCAGTGAGTTGTTAGTTCTGTATTTTCAAGCCTTATGTTTGTATTTTGTTTTGTAACCATAATTCTTGTGATTGTTTACTCTTATTTCCATATTTACAGGGATTCTGAGCTTATCACAGTTCCTTTTATCAGACAACTTCTCCCTTACTGACTTTTTGTTTTTCACATCTTGATTTGTTGGATTTCATCATCAAATAGTTCCCCTCTCCGCGCCCGGCTTTCTCCTCGTCATGGCTAATGTGACTTAAATTCCTTGAGAATGCCTCTTGCCTTTCCACTCACAGGGTTTTTTTGTTTGTTTGTTTTTTGTTTTTTCTTCAACTTTGATTTCCAGCAGGTTTTACTATGCTGTTCCTCGAAAGTTTGGGAGCTTCTCGGATCTGTAATTTGATGTCTTTCATCAGTTTTAGGAAATTTTGTCACTTTCTTTCCAAATATGGCTTCTGCTACATTGTTGCTGTTGATTTTGGTCATCTCTCTTTTTGGAATGCCAATTACACCTGAGTTAGACTTCTCATGGTAACTCTTATGTCTTTTGTACATTTTTTTTTCCTTTTTCTTCATGTCTCATTATGCTTTATTCTAGATATTTCCTTCCAAAATATCTTTTAGTTGATGATTTTTAGTTGTCTCTAATCTGCTCTTAAATCAATCCATGGAGTTCTTAAAGTTGAGTACTACTCAGTTCTAGAATTTTTATTTTTTATAGTTTTCAGCTTTTTAATTTCCCTGAACATACTTACAGCATTGTGTGTGAATCCCTCATGGGTATCTTTTTTATTACATGTATTCTTCACCTTTTAAAAATCACATCACCCATGCCTATGTCCTGAATGGTACTACCTAGGTTTTCCTCTAGGAT
>NW_020262507.1:0-2923 GCF_003255815.1 Theropithecus gelada | reverse complement strand
GTAGGCTGAAGTGGCAAATTCATTTCAGAGCACGCCAGAGCCATCAATGCTTGAGCAGCCTTCTCAGGTGAACGTGTAACGTGCCGTGAGTCTTGACAAGCCTGGCTGCTGATGTGTGCACGTGACACCATGGAGCCACACCTAGGAAGATGTGGTTTCTGTAAGAAGCTTTGGAAATCCAAAGTTCAACTTAATTATCCGACTTTGTTACAGAAAAAGCTTTGACCAAGATGACCAAAGACCTGATTGTCTCATGGTCGAGACGTGGTTGTAAAATTGCCCTTACTTGGTGCCCATCAGTGTTGGTCCACAGTGATACTCCTTCCACCTCACTGAATAGTTTGGAGACTGAAATGAGACTGTGAACATCTCCTTAAGGTGTAAAGGGCTCTGGGGCATCCGGGAATATCCGCACACCCGTGACCATTCCCCTTTACCGTGGAAAGGATGGCTGGGTCACGCGGGAGCATCCGCACACCCGTGGCTGTCCTCTTTAAGGTGGAAAGGGCTGCTGGGGTGCCCAGCAATATCTGCACACCCGTGGCGATTGTGGCTGTCCCCCTTTCTGCTCAGTCACCTCTGGGTTCCAGCATTCAGGCTTTGGAACACTCATGAGCAGCTCATGCCCCTGGGCTGGTGAGGATGTAGTGGGAGGTTGTTCTGAGGCTCTGTCACCGTCTGCCCTGTCATGAGCTGGGCAAGGCAGCGGCAGTGACCCCGGAGGAGTCTGGTTAGTGAGGGCTCCGGCAGGAAGTGCCGAGGCTTGAGGTGGCTCTGCCAGTCGTAACCAAATGTCTTTCCTCTTATTTCCACGATTCCTTCTAGTTCTGCGCCTCGCACTGCAGAGTCTGTGTATCTATAAATGCACATTAATTACGATACAGGTGCGTCTTTCCCCTCTGGGGCTGGGCCTAGGTAGTGAAGTGCAAGACCCCCTTACTGCTGGATGCCCACCAGCACGAGGCACTGCCTGCCCTGCTGACGAATGCCTACAACGAGTCCTGGAAGCTCCCTCCTGAGCACCTGGCCTGTAGACGGTGTACATGGGAGACAGATGAGCTCCCCTTGCCCCGCCCTGAGCAGAAACTGGGGAGGTGGCGGCAGTACTGTCCCCCATGGTGCATCCTGGGAGCATGGAGGAAAAGTCTGTTCATGCTTAAAACAGCCCATCCTCTCAAAAGCAGGGTGACAACCACATTTACATCTGGAATCTTATAAAAGGGCCCGTCTCTTTGAGAGAAGAACGTGGCATGTGTGTGTGTACCTCCTTTTTTTTTTTTTTTTTTTTTTTTTTTTAAAGACAGTCTCCCTCTGTCGCCCAGGCTGGAGTGTGGTGGTGTGATCTCAGCTCACTGCAAGCTCCGCCTCCCGGGTTCACACCATTCTCCTGCCTCAGCCTCCCTCCCGGGTAGCTGGGACTACAGGCGCCCGCCACTATGCCTGGCTAATTTTTTGTACTTTATTAGAGACGGGATTTCACTGTGTTAACCAGGATGGTCTCGATCTCCTGACCTCGTGATCCGCCCGCCTCGGCCTCCCAAAGTGCTGGGATTACAGGTGTGAGCTACTGCCCCGGGCCATATGTGTGTACTTCTTTACAAGTCTTGCCCGACCTTTGCATTTAAAAATTATTGAAAAACTTAATGTAACTGACAAGAACTTTATAGGTTTCCCCAAGTAAAAATTTGGAAAAGTTAAGTGAACCCATAATGGGTTTATTTCTATGAGTCCCACACTTGGATTTTAAAGGTGGGCAAAACATCTGTCAGTTCTTCAGCCTGATTTCCGTGGAATCGTGAAGCAAACGTGCTGAAGTTGCCGCGCGGATTTTGTTATGTGGCGGTGACAAGTGGGGCTGGTCATGAAACAACTGGAGGGATCCCTGTCCTTTCTGTGTTCCTGTTGGACACTAGGCACGTGCTTGGGTGTTTTCTGTGTGTGTGGAGAAGATGACAGAATTTCCGGATGATCCACACGGTGGTATCTTCTCCCTTTTCTGATAAAACGTGTCTTCCGCTGCTTCTACATAGACCAAGTATTTCTCTCTTGGCTGTCTATATAAACGCTGTTTAACAAAAACTGTATTGTAGACATGTGAAGCAGAATTCCACATTATAAAGCAGATAGAGATGACTGAGTATACTGTTTTGTGGAAGGAAGGTTTAAAATGATTTTTAGCTTTTTCCCTGAAAGAGGGAATAATTTTAAGTTTTTCCCTGAAATAGGGAATAATGAAATGGGAAAATAAATTTTCCCATTTAATTGTTAGATTATATTTAATTATTTGTTAGATGATTCATGTATTGCAAGGGAAAAAGGAACTAGATCAGCCCAGGTACCCAAGTGGAAATTTAAAGGGTATGGGCAAATTCGTTTGAACTCCTTTAAATTTTTTTTTGGGGGGGGACAGTCTCACTCTGTTTCCCAAGCTGGGTGCAGTAGTGCAATGACAGCTCACTGCAACCCCAACCTTCAACCCCAGGCTCAAGTGATTCTCCTGCCTCAACCTCTCCAACTGCTGGGATTTACAGGCATGAACCACCACACACAGCTTATCACCTCTTGGAGACTAACTTTGAGTTTGGGCATTCAGTGAACTATATTTTGGTTAATTCCCAAAGTTTCTCACTGTTTATCTTTAATTTGCTAAAAATCTAAATGTATTGTGAAATGGATTAGATTTCCTTAGTATTCACGGATTCCCTGTTAATGGGGCAGAGACGCAGAAGGCGTTCGGACATCATCAGGGTTGCAGTTGAGTGCTTGCCCCGTACACACTGGAGCTCTGGGCTCTGTGGCCCCACGGGGTCCTCTGTCCACTGAGGGGGCCGGGTTTCCTGGAAGGTCCCTCCAGCCTCTGCGATTTTGCCCTTTTCAGGTTAACATCTCCTCGTTGTCCTGGACAGCATTGCCTTTCGTTCAC
>NW_020262506.1:0-2925 GCF_003255815.1 Theropithecus gelada | reverse complement strand
AAGATATGACTTGTTCCTAAAGGCTTTCCCACAATCATCACATTTGTAGGGTTTCTCACCATTGTGAGTTTCCTGATGTCTTGCAAGTTTTGATTTATCACTAAAAGCTTTCCCGCATTCATTACATTTATAGGGTTTCTCTCCAGTTTGAATTCTCTGGTGCTGATTAAGACGGGCACACTGGCTAAAAGATTTCCCACACACATTACACTGATAAGGTTTCTCTTTAGTGTGAATTCTCTGATGTACCATAAGTGATGAGGAAGCAATGAAGGCCTTTCCACATTCATTACATTTATAGGGTTTTTCTCCAGTGTGGATTTTTTTGTGCTGACTGAGATATGAAGGCTGGCTGAATGTTTTCCCACATTCATTACATTCATAAGGTTTTTCTTTAGTATGAGTTCTTTGATGTTGAATGAGCAATGACCTATAACGAAAGGCCTTTTCGCATGTACCACATTTGTAGGGTTTTTCCTTATTGTTGGATTTTTTCCCCAAAGTAAGTTCTGAAGTCTGCCTTATGGCTTTGCTGCCTTTCATCTCCTTGCAAATTATCTTCCCCAAACGGGTATCTCTAACCAAATTTAAATTCTCTGTGAAATTTTCCTCTTGTGTTTGGCATCTGCTGTGAAGCTCTTCGGTGGCAATGCCTGGTTCTGGAATAAGAATAGATTCAAATCTAAAGCCTCTTTGACTAGCGGGAGTCTTCTTGAGTGGAATTATTCTTTGACTCAAATGATTCTCCTGATTATTTTGTAATCTCAATATCCTATCATTCCATTTCCATAACCCTTCCACTCTGGAATCCCACAGACCATTCTCCGTAAGTTTCTCTAGTACGGCATACTGTGATAAATCTTCAGAAATATCCTTTGTTCGTGTAGCATTCTTGGTTGCAGGTTTGGGCTCCATGTCTGGAATAAAAAAGAGATAAATCAAGTAATTCCTTTCCTAAGCTGGAGCAATCTCACTAAACAGAACAATAAAAATATTATAAATACATGGATAATGAATATATGGTTTTAATTGCTTTCACACTGACTTGTTTTCTAGTGAGAAGAAGGTAGGGTTAAGGGAGACTGGTTTAGCAAAAACTAAAGTAGAAAATTCACTGAAACTTTCCTGTTAAAAAAGTCCATTCAGCTGGGCACAGTGGCTCATGCCTATAATCTCAGCACTTTGGGAGGCCAAGGTGAGAGAATTGCTTGAGCTTAGGAGTTCGAGACCAGTCTGGGCAATATAGCAAAACACTGTCTCTACAAAAAAAATACAAAAATTAGCCAGGCATGATGGTGTGCACCTGTAGTCCCAGTTACTTGTGACACTGAGGTGGGAGGATTGCTTGATTCCAGGAGGTGGAGGTTGCAGTGAGCCAAGATTGTGTCACTACACTCTACCTGGGTGACAGAGCAAGACTGTCTCAAAAAGAAAAAAAAAAAAAAGTGTTGCAGGAAGTCAGGGACCTCTAAAGGAGGGACTGACTGAAGCCCTGGCAGAATGTGAAGACTTCATGGACATTTATCACTTCCCCAACCAATACTTTTGTGATTTCCTATGCCTGTCTTTAATCTCTTAACCCCACCATCTTCGTAAGCTGAGGATGAATGTTGCCTCAGGACCTTGTGATGATTGTGTTAACTGCACAAATTGTTTACAGAGCATGTGTGTTTGAACAATATCAAATCTAGGCACCTTAAGAACAGGATAACAGCGATTTTGAAGGAACAGGGGAGAGAACCTTAAAGTCTGGCTGCCTGTAGGCTGGGCAGGACAGAGCCATATTTCTCTTATTACTGAAAACAGGTAAGAGAAGTATCGCTGAATTCTTTCCCCAGTAAGGAATATTAATAATTAACAGCCCTGGGAAAAGAATACATTCCCAGGGAAGGCCTCTGAAATGGCCTCCCTGGGAGTGTCTGCCTTTATGCAGATGTAGATAGGGATGAAACATGCCCTAGTCTCCTGCAGCACCCCCGGCTTGCTAGGATGAGGAAATTCCAGCCTGGCAAATTCTAGTCAGACTGGTTCTCTACTCTTGAACCCTGTCAAAATGTTTATCAATGACAATGTGTACACAGCGGGACACAGAAGTTCATTAGTGATTCTAGTTTCGCCCTGACCTTGTGATCTCACCCTGACTTCCTGCCTTGTGATCTTTTGTTGCCCTTAAGCATGTGATCTCTGTGACCCGCACCCTATTCGTACACTCCCTCCCCTTTTGAAAATCACTAATAAAAACTTGCTCATTTTGCAGCTTAGGGGGCATCACGGAACCTGCTGACATGTGATGTCTCCCCCAGACACCCAGCTTTAAAATTTCTCTCTTTTGTACTCTTTCCCTTTATTTCTCAGACTGGCCGACACTTACAGAAATAGAAAAGAACCCACGTCAAATTATCGGGGGCAGGTTCCCCCAATAAAAAAGTCCATTTGTGGTTTAGACCCAACTATTTTAGATGGTATTCTTCAACTTTTGACAAGCTCAAACACTGTCATACTCTCCTGCTATTTACTCCACAAACCAGACATTAGTCCCCAACCATACTTTCTATTTGTTCTTTTTTTTTTTTTTTGAGACAGAGTCTTGCTGTGACACCCAGGCTAGAGTTCAATGGTGCGATCTCGGCTCACCGCAACCTCCGCCTCCTGAGTTCAAGCAATTCTCCTGTCTCAGCCTCCTGAGTAGGTGGGACAACAGGTATGTGCCACCACGCCCAGCTAATTTTTGTATTTTTAGTAAAGATGGGGTTTTGCCATGTTGGCCAGGCTGGTCTTGAACTCCTGACCTCAGGTGATCCACCCACCTCAGCCTCCCAAAGTGCTGGGATTACAGGCATGAGCCACCATGCTTGGCCTCTATTTGTTCTCATTCTTCATTGACTAGCTTTGTTGTGAGGGCTTTCTCAAATTTCACTGGCAGAA
>NW_020262505.1:0-2925 GCF_003255815.1 Theropithecus gelada | reverse complement strand
TTTTTTTTTTTTTTTTTTGAGACGGAGTCTCGGTCTGTCCCCCAGGCTGGAGCGCAGTGGCCGGATCTCAGCTCACTGCAAGCTCCGCCTCCCGGGTTCACGCCATTCTCCTGCCTCAGCCTTCCGAGTAGCTGGGACTACAGGCGCCCGCCACCGCGCCCGGCTAGTTTTTTTTTTGTATTTTTTAGTAGAGACGGGGTTTCACCATGTTAGCCAGGATGGTCTCGATCTCCTGACCTCGTGATCCGCCCGTCTCGGCCTCCCAAAGTGCTGGGATTACAGGCTTGAGCCACCGCGCCCGGCCTGAAATTTTTCAATTTCCTTCTTAATTTCTTCATTGATACACTGGTCATTCAGATGCATATTGTTAAACTTGTTTGCATAGTTTCCAAAATTCCTCTTGTTATTAATTTCTAGTATCCCCCCACTGTGTTCAGAGAAGATGCTTGATCTTATTTCAATTTTTTTAAATGATTTTAGTATTGTTTTGTGACCTAGCATACGGTCTGTCCTTGAGAATGATTGATATGATGATATTTTAAAAATACATACTCTATAGCCATTAGATGAAATGTTTATAAATATCTATTAGATCTATTTGATCTACAGTTCAGGTTAAATCTAATATTTCCTTCGTGATTTTCTGCCTGGAAGATTGTCATCCATTGCTAAAAGTGGACATGGTTGTTGAAGTCTCCAGCTAATATTGTACTGTGATCCCTCTCTCTCTTTAACTCTAATAATATTTGTTTTCTATATCTAGGTACTTCAGTGTTTGGTGCATATATATTTACAGTTGTTATATCTATTCAAGGTATCAGTATTTTACACATCACAATTACAGTGTTATAATACTCTGTGTTCTTCTGCACTTACTATAACCAGTGGGTTTTGTCTTTTCAGATGACTTCTTATTGCTCACTAACATCCTTTTCTTTCAGATTAAAAAACCCTCTTTACAATTTTTTATAGAACAGGCCTGGGGTTGATGGGGTTGATGAAATCCCTCAGCCTTTTTTTTTTTTTTTTTTCTATTTTGGCTGGGGAAGTTTTATTTCTCCTTCATGTTTGAAGGATATTTTTTGCTGGATATACTATTCTAAGTTAAATTTTCTTCCCTCAGCACATCAAATACATCATGCCACTCTCTCCTGGCCTGTAAGGTTTCAAGTAAAAATTCTGCTGATAGACATATTGGAGCTCCATTTTATGTTATTTCTTTCTTTTTCTTCTTTTAGGGTCATTTCTTTATTATTGAACTTTGGGGTTTGATCATTAAATTTCTTGAGATAGTCTTCTTTGGGTTACATCTTCTTGGTGGTCAATGTTCTTCTTGTATATGAATATTAATATTTTAGAATTCTCTGTTATTCCTTTGAATAAACATTCTGCCCAATCTCTCTTCCTAGCTCTTCTTTAAGACCAATAACTTAGATTTGTCCTTTTGTGTCTTTTTCTAGATCTTGCAGTTATGCTTAATTCTTTTTAATTCTTTTTTCTTATGTCTCCTTTGACTATGTAATTTCAAATATCCTGTCTTCAAGTTGGCTAATTATTTACTCTGCTTGGTCAATTCTTCTGTTAAGAGACTCTAATGTATTCTTCAGTCTGTTGGTTGCATATCTCAGCTCCAGAATTTCTGCTTGATTATTTTTAATTCTTTCAGTCTCTTTGTTAAATTTATGTGATAAGATTCTAAATTCCTTCTTTGTGTTATCTTGAATTCTACTGAGTTTCCTCAAAACAGCTATTTTGAATTATCTGTATGAAATATCACATGACTCTGTCTCTCCAGCATTGGTCACTGCTGCCTTATTTAGTTCATTTGATAAGATCATGTTTTCCTGGATTGTCTTGATACTTATGGATATTCATTCATGCCTGTGCATTGAGGAGTTGTAATTGTAATCTTTGCAGTCTGGGCTTGTTAGAACCCATCTTTCATAGAAACGCTTTCCAGGTATTCTCAGGGACTTGGGTGTTGTGATCTAAATCTTTGGTCACTGAAGCCATGTCTGCTTTAAGGGGCACTTGAAGCCCAGTACCACCATTGCTCTCGTAGACATGCAGACGTACCACCCTGGTGGTCTTCGGTCAGCTCCAGGAAATTCCCCTTGATCACCAGGTAAAGACTCTTGTTCTGCTTGTTCTGTTCCCTTACTTTTCCCCAAACAAACAGAGTCTCTCTGTCTCTGTACTGAGCTGCCTAAATCTATAAGAGGGGTGACATAGTATCCCTGTGGCCACCACTACTGGGACTACATTGGGTAAGACCTGAAGTCAGCCCAGCACTGAGTCTCGCCTAAGGCCTGCAGTGATCACTGCTTGGGCTACTGCCTATTTTCACTCAAGGCTCAAGGGCGAGGCATAGAAGAAACATACCTGAAAATAATAAAGGCCATATACAAAAAACTCACAGCTAATACCATACTGAATGGGGAAAATTTGTAAGCATTTCTTCTAAGATCTAAAACAATACAAGGATGCCCACTTAGTATTAAGAGATGTATAAGACTAGATTAGTATATTAGTTTGCTAGGACTGCCATAACAAAGTACCACATATTAGGTGTTGTAAACAACAGAAATTTATTTTCTCATACATATGTACCCTAGAAGTCCAAGATCACGGTGTCAGCACTGTTGGTTTCTTTTAAGGGCAACGAGAAAAGGATCAGTTTTAGGCCTCTCTCCTTAGATTTTAGATGGCCATTGATTTCCTGTGTCTTCACATCATTTGCTCTCTGCATTTGTAGGTATCCAAATTTTCTCTTCTTAAAAGAACAGCAGACATACTGGATTACAGCCCACCCTAGTGACCTTATTTTCACTTAATTACCTCTTTAGGCCGGGCGCGGTGGCTCAAGCCTGTAATCCCAGCACTTTGGGAGGCCGAGACGGGCGGATCACGAGGTCAGGAGATCGA